>NC_133148.1:58691366-58991366 GCF_048418815.1 Hemitrygon akajei | reverse complement strand
TCAAGCTTCCATGATGTTTTTATCTTTATTATTTACACGCTTTGTCAAATTCCCTCAAAACGAGATCTTATTATTCTGAGTGGCATTTTTTTGAACCTTTTCCCCTTTTCCAATTAACTCTCACATGGTTCGCTTGCTCACCAGTGTGGAATAGGCTTTCACATACTCCTTTCATAGGGGTATCATCTTAACACCAATGTTTTCCAAACTCAGCCTATTTTCTGAACTTCCACACAATTCTTTATTTTTAAGAAAGTCATTAATTTTATCTTCAGGACCCTCCATTCTATTATTTTTCAGATTAACACCTGCAAGTGATACCTCTTTGTCTAAACAACATTTCTGGTTCTTTTTCTCCAAATCACCTCCTTTAATAACATCAGCGAGTTGTTAACCTTTACATTCCAAAACAAACTGTAATTGATTCACAGGCACCTTGTTAACAAGCCATTGTTCCTTCAGCCTGGTTACTGCTTCTAAAACCAATTCAGACTTTATATTTTCTTTAATTAATAGTCTAGGAACAATACTTTTCCCTTCAATAATATTCACATCACAAGCTTTCATCTCCTCACTAACTTTTAACACACCTTCTAACACAAACAAGTGAAAATTCTCACTTTCCACTGTTACCAAGGTTAACCCTCTCTTCACTGAACCAAGTCCATCTGACCCAAAAGGACTGCATTCCTTTTCAACTAAATCAGATACCTCGGACTTTTCCTGAGTTTCAATATTAGGTTCAGTACCATGTGCATCCACACCTTGAATACACTCAAACGGGATATCTACCTCTTCCAGGCTCTCCATACAAGTCCCATTTTCAAATTCTAAGTTCCCCTGATCCTCCCAGTTACCCTCGGGGCAATTCCCATCCGGAGTAAACTCGACACTGCGGGTTAAAACAACTTCATCTGCTAACCCAGCAGACTCCTTCAAGGTAATGGCATTCTTTTGATCTAGGACTGCCCTTATATCATTATCGGGAACACATTTAAAATTTTCAACTTCTTCAAACTGCTCTGTCAAGCCAGACAAATCATCCATGTCCAATCCTAGACCTTCTAACTGCATTATCTGTTTCTCATCTTTACTCTGTGTCTCCATAAATTCTCTCTTGGCTATGGGTAGGTCTCCCTCCTCTCCTTTATTCACTTCCACCTCCCTATTCTCCGCTTAACCATCCCCTAACCCTTCTTGGTACAGGGTCGGTAAAAACGTTTCAGCCAAATCAACACTGGACTAATTTAAACTGTCCTCTTTCTCAGCCGCCTTTCTCGACATGCTGCGAGTGATTGCGCATGCGGGATAGATCTTAGAATCCTGGGGCGGGTCCTTAGCCCTCACAGGCTTGTTCGTTAACTGCACTGCTGCACACACATCACCACCTGCTAAATCATTACCAAGAAGGACGTCCACGCCGTCTCTCGGTAATTCTGAGCGCACCCCTACTTCGACTGGTCCAGATACCAGGTCACATTTTAAAATGATCCCATGCAAACCACAGCTTTTGTCCCTTTTCCTATACCTCTTAAAACTACCTCTCCAGTCTCAGGACCAAAATCTAGCACCTTACTTAGGATCAATGACTGATCAGCCCCAGTATCTCTCCAGATTCTCACTGGAACTGTGGTCTCTCCTTCTTTCACAGACACCGTCCCTTCTGAAATAAATTTCTCACGCCCCTCTCGTACTCTATCTAACTTTGCCTTCCTCGTCGATTTACCGATCGACTCAATACACCCTGTAGGGACTGCTGTTTTCCCTTTTCCTGTCTCCTTCTTCGGAGCAAAGCACTTAAATGCAATATGACCAACCTTTCCACAATTATAACAGGTGAAACCAGGAACCTTCCTGCGAGCCTGATTTTCCTCCTCCTCACCTTTTCCACTAGCTCCCGGATTATTCTCGAACTTATCCGGTGGACTTTGTCTACCGTCCCTACTGCCTTTCTGATAACTCTTATTCGAGGAAAACTTTGTCTTGTGGGTTCGGGCATATTCATCTGCGAACCTGGCAAATTCCGATATAGACTTATTCGTCTTCTCGTTCAGATACATCCGGATATTATCCGAAACACAACCTTCAAATTTCTCAATCAGAATGAGCTCTCTGAAACGATGGAAATTCTCCTCCACCTTTTCTGCAGCACACCAGCGATCCAAGAGCACACCCTTTTCATAGGCAAACTCTGCATACGTATGATTCCACACTTTCTTTAAATCTCTGAACTTTTGTCTATATGCCTCAGGTACCAACTCATAGGCCCGAAGGATAGCCTCTTTTACTTCCTCATAATCCGCAGACTCGTCCACGGACAACGCCGCATATGCCCGTTGAGCATTCCCTTTTAATGCACTTTGTAACAACGCCACCCACTGATCACTGGGCCATTTCTGATTCACTGCCACCTTTTCAAAAAGCAAGAAGTAACGATCAACATCTGTCTCCTCGAACGGAGGTACTAACCAAAACTCTCTACTAACATTAAACTTCTCCTTTCTTGAGCCTTCCTCTCGGTCTTTTCCCTGTTGCTTTACCCTCTCTACTTCCAGCTCATGTTGCCTCTCTTTCTCTTTCTCCTCTGCTTCCAGCTGTTTTAACCTAAGTTCATGCTCCCTCTGTTTCTCTTTCTCCTTTAGCTGGAGCTCATACTCCCTTTTCTTCTGCTCCGCGTCCAACCTTAATTTTTCCAACTCTAACTGAACCTCCCATACAACTGGTTTCCTCTCAGGGATAAGGTCCAATACCTCCGGCGTGAACAGATCCTCGGATATATAATACTGGGCTATGCCCTCTGTATCTGCCACTTTTTCATTGACGACTTCACCTCTGTGATATTTAAACCTTTCGCAATATTGACCAAGTCCGTCTTTGTGGCATCCTCTAGCGCCTTCAAAGTCAGGTTTTTATATAAATTCGTCTACATCCATTTTTGCTGGTTTCCCGTCTGGTTACCCACGCAACCAGAACAGATAATGGACTTATAGCCCGATTCACTGGCCCCCCAATTTGGTATCAAATCTCGAGACGAGGCCACAATTTGATACGTACCCCGTAACTGTGTGTCTTACCAGCAAAGATAGAAGTGTCCGTTGGAGTCTGGTACTATTTTCAAAACAGTGTTTATCAGTAAAAATATACAAATCAGTATCAACGATGCAAATTTACAGATAATACACGTCAGCAATACTAAACCTAAAAGTGTGGGTATAATAATAATCAATAATAAACCAGCTCTATTGCTGTCTAGGGGATAAGGAATCATCATGGGAAAGTATAAAGTTAAGTTCATGTAGGCTGAGGTAGTTGTTGGTTCTTTTGTTGTAACCGTTGGAAGGAGAGAGAGAGAGCGAGCAAACAGTAACAGCCATTGTCTTGCAAACCTTCCTTTACTTTCTTAATCCGTCGATGTGTTGTTGTGGCCATTCAGGTATGACCCCACTGTCCTTTAGCTAGACCGTTCTTCTATGGTGGGCTCGTCACCCAGGCAAGGGTGGACACACTCACAGGCCCACACCGGCCTCGCTATAAACACTGTGAGATAAAATTGACCGATCCTTCGTTCGGTCTCCGATGCCCCACACTTTCTCGTGGGTTCCAATACTTTAGCAGTGCTCATTAGTGTGTCTCTTGGTGCGTCTCCTGGTGTGTCTGAGGGGTGTCTCCCCAGACCTCACTTTTATCCCTACTCACGGGGTCCCAGGTGTCAATTAGTTTTGTATGGCTTAGCCCATCAAACCAGCCCATGCCGGCTGTCCACTGAGGAATTTTAATGAACAGAATAGTACCACGTAAACAGCCCTCTCCGGAGCCGTGAGTCTTACAGGAGTCATAATATTGTCTCTCTAACCCGGTGTTATCAGCAGCAGATGTTCCAGTCCCAGTATGTTTTTGTTCCATCTCTTTCTCTCTCATTAACACGTGGAAACAGTAACAGTTTGTAATTCTCCCAGGGTAGAGGGGCATGAGCAACCTTGCACACTTCTGCCCATCAGAGTTGTTCATCCTTCGTAACATGTGTTTTATCTTCAAATACCGGTCATGTAAAAGTACTAAAACTATTAAACGTCTCAAATGTTTATTATTTCGAGTATTTATGTATTATATTCATTACACAACCAATCCACTGTTTTTCTAAATGATATTAGCATAGATTTGTAACTACGATTGCCACAACTTGAAAATTATGTTGATGTTATATGCGGGTGGAAATTTGATACCGAGAGGTCGCACAAACACTCAGTGTGCCGGTATCAGTGCTTTGCACACAACAGTAGAGGGCACCATCAAATAATTTATGGGCAGATTATGCAGAGGCAGATCCCGGGAGCGCTTGGTTAACTGAGAGGCGATGTACAGATAATACTTCATTGGAGGAGAGAAACTTTATATCGATAAAAACACAAACAATGTGTATAATCTCACATCTGCGAGGCAGGCACAGATCAACAAGTGTTCTAGGTTCTGTTCGACATTTTTTCTATGGTTGATATCACGATGAACCTCATAAAACAGAAATTAGCACGCATCAGCTGCCGATCCTAGGCGACAACATTTGGAAGCAAGAGATGAGTTGAATGCTGAAGAGAGATTTTGAAATCACTAATCGCCTCACATCAGAATAAATTGAGCTGCATGTTTAATGACGGAAGCATAGTAAAATAGAATGCAGAAAAAGAGAACCCACGTTTTTTGACATAAAGCTTCAAGTTCCTAAAATATATCGGTACTAAATCATCTGTTTCATTCATGCTTTGGAAAGTTATTTACTGTTCAAAACAGTCAGATTTATTTGTGTACAGATTTGAAGATACCTCTTTGATACATTATACCACAGGGAACTAAAACCTAACCAGTCTCCCCTGCTTCTCTAGCCGAATTGGGAGTAATATTTCCTTATTTTATTCACGAAAATCTGTCCAATTCCTTCTTTTTGGTTCGTGTAACTTCCAACGGGAAGCCATCGATATAATTTTCGACAACGTCCAATAATTTTTCTACTCATTCTGTCATTTTTTTCAGTTCGCATTCTGTCTCCCATCTTACCCCTCCTGCCTACCGCATCCGTCTCATATCTCCCCTTCCCATTCTCCTATGGTGCTCTCTTCTCGACCATCAGATTTCTACTTCTGCAGTCATATATATGTTCGACCTATCCTGTCCCTTATTATCGCTTCATGTTCCGTTCCCCATCAAGGAACCTCGCCCGTCACCTGGCTTCTCCTATTACCTTCCAACTTGTAATCGTCCCAGTCCCCCACCTACTCGTTTGGATTTCCTTTCGCTTGAAAGGAAAAAGTGCCTGAGTCAGAAAAGTCGAACCTTTATTCATTTTCATAGATGCTACCTGAACCGCTGAAATTCTCCAGTATTCGGTTGTGTCTTTGCCAGATCAGTATTGCTTGAAGACACTGCCATTGTGGCCGATGAACCGAATCTCTGATGTTGTTAAGTTTCATAAAATCTCAATAAACTGGATTTATCACAAAATTAGAGAGCTGTTCACAAACTGTTTGCAGTAAAGGGGAGTTTGTTAATAGTGGAGATTAAAGCAAATTGTGTGTTGTACTCACTAACGTTTGTGCCGAGAATAGAGGCTCATGCGAGTACAATATCCGCATTTAAAACTGTTTCAAAATACTTCGGCAGGCTCTTTATTTTATTTTGGAAAACGACTGTTCCTCCTAATTTCCTTAGCATGCATAGTCTAAAACCGTTACTTTTGAGGAAACATCGTTTACCTAAGATATTTTAAAATATTGCTGAACTTTTGAAAGCTGTTCCAAGAATTATACACAATAATCATGAGACACTGCATTGTGGAAGCAGGACACAATGAACCCTCCGGTCGATGCACCCACAGCGATTCAACATTCATTTATATGAGGAGTATCAGTAAGCATGACATTATTTCATTATGTGTGTCGCATTTTGTGTGTTTGTATCGGTTAAATCGCGAGAATCTGGCTTATCGTCTGCATGCTGTATTGTCTTTTGATTGAATGGTAACAAATTCCCGTGGTTTTTTAATAGCTAACTTTGCTGTTTGTTTGTTTTTTTTGCCAACAGCAGGATTCATTGCAATAGCGAATCTGATCCTCAGGAGCTTCAAGGAAAAGCCAAAGTTTCCGAACAAGTGGAAACGCTGGCAGTCTTTAATTTAATCTTGGCAATGTCCAGCAGATTTATCTTACTATGGGCATCACTGCTAACGAAGTTTGGTTACATCAAAATAATAAAGAATAAGAGAAGAAATGTGTTTGGCTGATTCGCTGTATTTGAAGGGAAGGGGTTTATTTTCCAACAAACAGAGCTCCTGCAATAAACAGAATATTTATGCTCTGAACGAATGCATTTCCTAAACAAGCTGTTCCACCCCCTCAAATATTCCCGTAGTCTAGTTGGGAAGGTTAAGCGTAACCAATGTTAAAATGACACTAGTTTCACCAGCCTCTAACTGATTGTGCAAATTTCGCACTGATTAGCAATTCCGTCTGCACGTTCTTCTCTTCAAAAGAAACAAATTCGATGTTGCTGAAAATACATAATTTAACTACGATAATGTTAAATCTAAAGGGCCAAATTTCCTCCAAATTCGTGGGGACTGGCATGAGAGGCAAAAGATGTATCAGCGGAATTCACTGCTGGAACTGTACTGACATTTTCGTTTTATTTAAGTATTTATTTAAGTGTTCTGTTACTGGAATGGATAACCAAACGGCTTCATCCAACGATAATTAACACCAGTTTCCTTGGTCAGACTTCATAAGCGATGGATCCATCGATGCTGTCATTGAACGTAGGGCATCGATTTTTTTTTTTTGTGAACCATTCATGAGAGCGAAAAAAAACATGGAAGCAAACGAACGCATCAGACAAGAGATGCAACGGTGATTGAGAGGAATGTCGATGTTTCCGAAATGAGCACCCAGGACTAAGGAAATTTCTCCGTCCAGAGGAACTGCAAGCAACAGTTAAATATTGTGACAAGACTGTTAGCCTGTTAATATAATCGTAACTGTAGCATTTACGTAAAAAATAGAAGACAATATGTAAACACCCACTGTAGTGTTGGTGTTGCTATAATGATATCACTCAGGTGAAACGAATTTTAATCAATTAAAATATTGTCCAAGACTTCTACTAAACCAGATAAGCAGCTCGAGACGCTGCAATGTCTTACCGTACACACAGAATGCATTTCCACTGTGGTTATTGTTTCATTTTGCAACTTCCTGTAAAACGTGCCGCGGAGCCAGCGTTATATGTATGCTGCCCCCTGAAGTCTGTAAATAGTATATTTTACAAACGGTTTTTGTAGCGGCGTTCTATAGCTAGGCAGTAATGTGGGCATCATGGCACAGAAAAATACGGCGGAGTCAGAGATACGAGCATCAGATATTCTGAAAGGAACTGTCGCACTTCCTTTGTCGATTGCAGCCGAAAACCGGTCCGGGCAATCGGAGGATTTCTTTCCACCATTCCCTGTTGCGTATCTCTTCAATAAATATCTCAGAGATTGTCCAGGATATTGCATATACCAGAACAATGTGTCGGCATTCTTTGCAGGGTAGCTGCAGTTCAGCAGCACTGTCTGACCTTCCTGAACCGTGGGTACAGCCGGATCTTGGATGACCAAATATTCAGCACTAGCGCCTGGAAGAAAACAAGAAACGCATGAGCATTTCATAAGGAAAAAAAAACGAAAGTAAGAAAGCCATCCTGGAGAAGGCGCACATTCCTTACAAACTGGACGTACCGGGCAGAGCAAGCATAATAATTAGACTGCTAATTCGGATAGTCCACATGTCGTCTACTGTGTCGAGTACTGAAAGAAACGGTAGAATGTGCTGATTTTGCTGTTATGAGTGGTTAACGAAAACGGGCTCGAAGTATATATTTCATCAGATACTCATGATTGGTTTATAGAAAGGGAGAGGGAGGAGTAAGAATGTTAATACTAAGCGATAGGCAGCTTTCACAATACGTTGAACAGTAATTGGTCAATCAGGATCGGCATTGTTGGAACTCTGCTTTTTACTATATGCCTATGCCACGTCATTAGTGTCAGAAATAAGAGAAAAAAAAAGTGTTACGAGAGATATTTCTCAGGTCCGCTGGAACCTGTTGAAAATGTGACGACGTTATTGTGTTAAGATTGACACTATTTTCCAGTATACGGATTTTGCCGAAAATAATGAACTTATACCGAAATGCAGGACATAATTGTTCTACATCGCAAACATACGTGAATATGCAGTACCATTGATGAGAGGCACACATGTACTAATGTGAAAACTATCTATACTCTGTCGATGCGTATTTTTCGCAGAGATGGTCATTGTTGAGTGGAGCAAGCAGCTGAATGAACATGGCCATCATTAACGTCACTATGTGCCGTTTCGTTTGATGTGGGCGATCAGGATTTTCCACCTGATTGTTCCAGTTGCTGTTGTTATTTGTCACAGAATTAATTTTTGTACTGTCTTCTTCTGGGCAGTGCCTTTACAAGACAGGTGATACAAGCCATTATCAGTCGTATTCCGTTATTTCCTCAATGGCGTCAGTGCTCTCACGACTTCTGATATGCATCAAATGCTCATACTTCCATTAAGGACCTGGTTGGATGGTTTCATAGGATCCTGATAGGCCTGCAACATTCGTGGTTGAGAAAATGCTTGAAGCTATCGTCGAAGAAGAAATAGAGAGGAATCCATCAATCGGATGTGGCATGGACTCTGCAATGGCAGATTTTGTTTGTCAATCTTACGGGAGCTCTTTGAGGATGTAACCACCACTGTGAACAGAGGGGAACAGGTTGACGATGTTTTCTTGGATTTCCAGAAAGCTTTCGATAAGGTGCCACATAAAAGGCTCATTCATAAGTTAAGGATGCATAGAGTTGAGGGTGTTGTATTAATACAGGAAGTGGAATCTTTAACTGATAGAAAGCAGAGAGTTGGGATAGATGGTTTATTCTCTGGTTGGAAATCATTGGTCACTGGTGTGCCGCAGCGATCGGTGCTGGGACGCAATTGCTTAGGGTATTCATTAACAATTTGGAGGAAAAGGAATAAGTGTAGTGAATCGACGTTTGCTGATGGCATTATATTGAATGGAAAAGCAAATTGTGCAGGTGACACGGAGAGTCCTCAAAGGTAAATGTGGGCAAGCGTCTGGCAGATAGAGTACAATGTTGATAAATGCAAGGTCATTTACTTTGGAAGTGAAACTGAAATAGCACATTATTATTTATATGGTAACAAAAGTATGCAGCATACTGTTTGCAGAAGATCGGAAGCACTGGTGCATGAATCATAATAGGGTCGATTTTCAGGTGCAGTAGCCTATCACGAAGGCGTCAGGTTGATTCCGGAAAGGAGGTCGTTAGACTTCGAAGAGATATTGAGTGGCTTGGTCTGTACACGCTGATATTCAGCAGAATGAAAAAAGATCTTATGGAAACATATACAATTGTGAAACGGATAGATAAAATAGAGTTTGGAAAGTTGTTCTTCTGGTGACTATAACTCGGAGATATATCATCAAGATTCGGGGGAATAGATTTAGTACGGTGATCAGGAGAATAGGGGGTGGAGAACAGGGATGGTGGATTTGTAGAATTTTCGCCTAATGAACCACTGGAGGCTACATTAAGAAATATACTTAAGACAAGGTTGGGTTGTTTTTTAATCAGTAAGAGAACTCTGAGCTATCAGGCAACAAAGGCAGGCGGAAATGTGTCCATGACCATGATTCCTATTGAATAGCGGAGCAGGATCGATGGGTCAGATGGCCAACTCTTGCTCCTTTTGCTTATATTCTGTTCTGACCTGTGCCATGAGCAAGTACTACACTTTGCTGAAGCACCTTGCACCATTTTTTGATCCATAAACCCACAACACCACCCTCACACGGCTCTTTGTTAGGAACACGTTCTTGATTTAACTACACTCCAGGATAGTCATAGAGGACGTAAAAATAGCAGGGGCTGTAGAAAAACTTTCAGTGTTATGAAACGAGAGTGCCTTTCTCTCGCAGGCACGAGCCTTCCCTGATTTTATTTCTTGCGTTTGCAGAAAACTAACGTAACATAATTGTTTTTATTTCCCTACTTCAGAACGTATTTAGGGATTATGCAAGCAAAGAGATTGAAGGTAAATGCTGAGTTTGTTATCAGAAATATGTATTCACTGGTAAATGCAAACGTGCTGTGAGAGCGATATTAAATGTCGTTACACAGAATCCACTTTCGTTTAAGGAATCCTATCTTGATCGAAAATACACGTACTTTCCTCATTGCGCAGTGAATTCAGGTCATAACACCCATTGTTTTTTAAGTAAACGCTCCATTCATAGCAGTATGACGGAAAACAACAATCACAGAAGAATCCCACTGGAGACCCACTTCAAAGTGGTGGATAAAGCTTGATGGAGGCGCAGACTATTAGCAAATTCTCCGTGTTCACCAATGAATTCAGAGCAGTTAATGGTCATTACCGTTTTATGCTGCATCAATAGCGCTAAGAAGCAGCGCCATCAAGCGGCCAAACTTAACGTGCAAAACCAAGTGAGAGTGTCTCTGCATTGACTTCCATCTTCTGTCAGCAGTTTAGAATATTCAATGAACGCGTAGTTTATATCAATGAACACTTATTGCAAATTCATTCAAGTGATCATTACTTTTATGCAATATTGTACTGAATTGTATCTTGGATTATGCTTAATAGTTTATTGACTGGTAATACACGTCCTCTCTGTGGTGCTATCATGAGTCATAATCCTCCATCAATCGCAAGAGTGTGGTCTGCATAATGCGACATCAAATTCAGAAGTCCAACTACTTACAAGCGTTATGTACTTAATTGCCTATCGATATTGAGAATGTGGCGAAAATCCCAGTGCTTCAAAATATATTGATATCACCCAACTACATTCCTTGTAATATATTTTCTCTTCCGTATATGCAATACCAATAAATTCAGGGGCTTGAAGACTATGGCGTCTGATTGTGTTTGATCAGATTAAATATATATTCAATTAAACAATTTGCATGATCTTGAATTAGACTACGTTCTTTTATAATTCGTGTTGCCAGTTTTGTAACTTCTACTCAAATAGATTGACTACCTGTTGATATCTAAGTTCTTATTTCGTAACGACGTATTATTCGATGGTGTTGTATTTAGCCTGATGCCTTTATCGATAGTCCACACTATTGGCATGCAATGTATCATGTGGATGCAAAAAGGAATGATGTTTACTCTAAATCCTGAAGATTGTTTTACGCACGCTAAGATGCCCTGCATCATTGTCCTTGCCCACCGCAGTAGAGTGATACATACTTTGAGAAAGACAAAACTTCGAGGTGATTTGAGTGCAACGAACAGTACTTGTGATAAAAATCACTTTTCCGTATCTTTTATATGTAATTCCGTAGATTATTCTTTAGGTAACATGGCTCAATTGGGTAGATGTCTCCATCAGAATGAGCGACCTGCAGTTATTTCTATGCTATGTATTCATCAAATCTCTGAGGAGAACTGTGAAAATGAATGACAGCAGGGGTGGGTTACCTGGCTGGACTCTCTTCTGTTCCAAGGAAACGCCCTGTAGTTTTTTCGCCTTGAACCGCACTCCAATTTCTGTCATCAGTAATCTTTCAAGAATTGACCATGACTTATTCGCCGATAATCAGACTCTGTTTTACAAGTTCGTCCTTATTTTCAGACTGATAATTGTTTTTACCTATCATATAAACTATTTATTTAATACAATCAGAGAAAAATCTTTGTCATTCGACGTCAGATCGATTGGCTTTCGTGTTTCCTCCAGCACCTGCTGTACCCATTGTCTGCCGTGGTTTTCAATTTTGACGACATCCCCGAAATAACATATGCCGTTCTCGCCTTTATTCTCCCTGTATCCTTCGTCGTCCTGACCAACGGAGAAGCACCATACTCTGCCTCAGATAAACAGAATGGTCGGGCCTCAGTTACTGTGGAATTGAAATCCACAGATCCACAACCCTCAGCTGAAAAAAATCCGATATCATCTCTGTTACAAGTTGGCGTTCCTCTTTACTGAAGCTGTGACTTCTCGTCTGAGACTCACCCAGCATAGACAATATTCTTCGCATTAACAATCTGTGTTTTTATATGTTCAATGTGGTTGAATATTATCTTCCAATCTCCAGCGAACACAGGCCTAGAGTATTCATACCTTGTTTCTTGCGTGTCAGGAGTTCCTGTGAATTTTAGTTGTTTCCTATTAGTCCCAATCTTCGGGCCATGGTAGTATCTTTGTTGTAACGGTACAGGCTTCTACTTGGGCGACAACTTCTCAGAGGCTATCTGAATATCAGTGTAAATAACATCGACTTATTCAACTCTGTCCACCCGTCTTTATTTATTCAGATAATTCCACCGGAATTATTAGACAAGACAATTTCTAGGAAAACATGTAGACTTAGGAGTAGTTTTTCACGTTTCTCCACTTACACCGAAACGTCAACCTGAACAATGAAATATCTGAAGGCTGTCTCTTTATGACACAGCGGTATTTGTCTGTGCATTGAGACTGCAAATGCTGCAAACATTGAATCGACTCATACTACATAGGTAGCCTATTTGTACATCACAGTTGTTTTCAAATGAGAATGTAAGGTCTTCCGAATCGGACAGTCTTAGCGTAATTTATTCGATATATTTGGAAGGCACAAATACATGTTACATGACTTATTTTAGTAGTTCAGCAGTCGCTTCTTTCTTTGATGTTTGCATCACCTGTAAAAACATTGGTGTGCGACTTGTCGCTTTATCGAATCGTCACTATTTACCAAATCCTCTGCGAAGTTAAACATTTGGCTGGATCTATTTTGGTGTGCAGCTAAGCCAATTTGGTGGGGGAAAATTCAATGAATTATGTAAAATATGTTCCCCATGTTTCCAAACGCAGCGTTTTTATCACTATGCTAATTGTCCCAGTATGGGAGAAATCCTGTTGCAGCAGTAATTTTCATGACGTTTTAGAGGAAAATGACTGCCAGTCATATATATATGTGTGTGTGTGTGTGTGTGTGTGTGTGTGTGTGTGTGTGTGTGTGTGTGTGTGTGTGTGTGTGTGTGTGTGTGTGTGTGTGTGTGTGTGTGTGTATACACATGCATTTTAACTATCAAAGAAATTTAATGGGGAAATGTTAAATTGTTATTTTACTTGTCCTTACTTCCTCGGTGCCAGTGATGGATCATTGTACTGTTTCTGAAACTGGAGGTCAAAAATAGATGAATAGTATATTCATAATATATAAATCCATATTTCTACGATAGCAGAATTACAGTCGGGTTACAAAGACTATGCTACTGTTGTAACCCATGTGTGCATCGAAAAATATTTTAATGCTTTTAACAAAGCGTTTAAATGTGTTAAAACGGGGATACATTGCAAAGACTGTCTTACTTTACACACTTGGCTTACAAATTCCATGAACGTATTTTGCTCTACTTATTGAACCTAAGTTTTATTATGTCTTTATGGGATTAACAGGGAAATTAGCTAAAACATAAAAATATATTGAGCGTCAAAAATGTCAATTATATCAACTCTCAAACACCTTACCCTGAATCCCTATCTGCTGTAATTTCGTTATGAACCTTTCATAAAGTACCTTATCAACAACCAGCTGAAAGTCCAAGTGCATTATTTCGGTCGCTATCTTTAATCAGGAATTTAAGTTGCCTCTCCATAGAACTCCAGGATGATTTCCACTTCCCCAATCTGTGCTGGCATTCTGCTAAAATGCCTACTCTTATAAGTTGCTGTCCCAACTCTTTCTTCGATATTGGTTTCAATATCTTAGATAGAATACACGGTAAGCATTCTGACCTTTCGTTACCAGTGTCAGTGTGGTCAATTCAACGTTCCTCTACCAAATCAACTTTAAACAGTTTCTTCCAGTCTACATCAGAAGTCCTTAACGCGCTTGCAGCAATTTTGTTATTCTGAAATTCAGTTTAATATATCTGAGTGTCACTGATACACTGTTGAACCGCCCCCGCACCACAAAGAAATAGTACATTGCAGGATTATTTGTTGCTAAAGGCCAAGTAAATTTTGTACTCAAAATTCTATCCCGATTGCTGAAGAATATTAAATCCAGGGAAGACTCTTCTTTTGTTATTGCATTATCACACTGGTTCATAAAGCAATCGTTCAATAAAACAATGAATTAACTTGCCTGCAAACCTTCTCCCTCAATATATGGACAATGAAAGTCACCCATAAGTACACCAATATCTTCAACACTTGCAATTTTTCATATTCTGATTGAGTTGTTCATGAACATCACTATCAGGATTATGTGGGTCTGTACGTACATCGAATTCTATTCCTTTATCTTTATGCTTTTATATCTCATCCAGATATCTTAACTAAGTGTCTGTTCATCTCCTATCATGAATAGCTCTGCATTTAAATTATGTCTTATGTATTTGACTGATAATCCGCTTTACGATCTCGCGTTTGTTTTCTAACGAAAAGGCATGATTTCGGAGTATATTCATCATCAACTCTGAGACCAGACTTTTTAATTATTGCTATTGCATCATACGCCTATGCATTTGTGTATAATTCTAGTACGTTCATTTTAATGCAAGTACTTCTTGGATATATACAGGGCATCCTTCGTCTAATACTCATGTTTTATTTCATTCTTTTACAACCCATGTTCTAGGTTTGAAGTCTGTGTTTCACATCTGGAACTAATATGGGTACGTTATTAAGCGAGTGGTCTGCATTTCCGCTCCACTGCGAAACTCATGGCATGAACATATCGGATTGAATTGGAGATCACAGCACAGTTGGCTTGAAAATCCGTTATCAAATCAGTTGCAGGAGATGTTGACAGGAACGGGATAGCAAAAGAAGTTAAATAGAAATGTGAAGTCAGGCTGTTCTTGCAGACTGATCAAGTTCGAATGAAAATAGTGGGAGAACATCATAGGGATTGCAATATTGCCATAATTAATCATCTCCACGTTTGTTTTCTGTCTGAACAAAAATCGCATTTATATTCATAACAAATATATGCGAACATTACTCTTATTGAAATTCATCGGTCTTGACCTTTAGTGACATAAGGGTATGCTCTTCTGATTATTTTCTTGTGTACTTGTACATTAATTGTGGTGATGTCAGATAATGTATTTTAGAACATAACACCATAAGATTTAGGAACGGATGTAGGCCATTCGGTCAATCGAGCCTGATCAGCCATTCAATCATGAGCCTATTGAATTCTTCCAGTCAACCCCACTCCCCTGTCTTCTCCCCATGCACTGGGTAATCAAGATCATATCTATCTCTGCCTTAAATGTACCCAAAGATGGCCGGCACAGCCGCTCGTGTCAACAAATTCCACAACCTTACAACCCACATCTCTGTTCTAAATAGACTTCCTTAAATCATGAAGTCGTGACCTAAACTCATCGACCAATTGAAATAACTTTACCATATCTAAACTACTCATGTATTTTACCATTTGGAATGCTTTTATGAGATCCCTCCTCATTCTCTTGAATTCCAGGGATTACAACACAAGAGCTGCCAGACTTTACTCATACGGTAAGCCTTGCATTCCTGCAATCATTCTTGTGATTTTTCTCAGAACTCTCTCCAATGTCAGTATATACTTTCTAAAATAAATAGCCCAATACTGAATAAAATACTCCGCTCCCACGTCGGTTACTCGGGCGACATTTCTGTTATGCTAATCCCAACATACAGAACGCTCGTCAAGCGCTCCAGACCAGATCTGAACCAGCTGAAAAACAGGCCAACAGGAGCCATCTCTGCTTTTCAAAACTGCTTTGAGCACACTGACTGGCACATAGTCAGGGAGGCTGCAAGCGATGGCGACTTCACCAATTTAGAGGAGTACACGGCACCAGTCGCTAGCTACATCAGCAAGTGCATTGATGACTTCACTGTGTCCAAGGCCATCACCACACGTGCTAACTAGAAGCCATGGATGACTGCGGAGGTTCGTGCACTGCTGAGCATCCGTGGCACTGTCTTCAGAGCAGGCGACAAGGCAGCCCTAACAACAGCGAGGGCCAAACTGTCCCAGACCATCAGAGAGGCAAAGCGTGCACACGCCCTGTGAAACAAGAGCCACTTCCAGGACAGCGGCGACACGCGGCGAATGTGGAATGACATTCAGGACATTACCAACATCACCTGACTGTGCGGGTGATGCGTCACAGCCAGATGAGCAAAACAACTTCTACGCTCGTTTTGAGGTGGAAAATGACGTGGCGGTGAGGAAGTCTATCTCTCTACCAAATGACCAGGTGCTATGCCTCCATACACCTCTAATCCATTTCCTGTTCATCTTAAATGTCGAAAGTGAGCCCACATTTACCACTTCATCTGACAGCTCATTCCACACTCCCACCATTCTTTTTGTGAAGAATCTCCCCCCCCCCCATGTTCCATTTAAACGTTTCCCCCTTCACCCTTATCCCATGTCCTCTGTTTTTTTTTCTTTTCTTTTTTCTCCCCTAGCCTCAGTGGTAAAAGCCTGCTTGCATTCAGTCTGTCAATATCCGTCATAATTGTATATACCTCTATCAAATCTCCTCTCATTCTTCTACGATCCATGGAATAAAATCCAAACCTATTAAACCTTCCTCTGTAACCCCGTTTCTCAGGTCCCGGCAACATCCTTGTAAATCATTTCTGCACTCTTTCAACTATATTAATTTGATTCCAGTAATCTGATGAGCGAAACTGCACACAATACTCCATATTCGACCTCACCAATGCCTTATACAACCTTACCACATCATTCCAACTCTTATACTCAATAAGAGTATACAGTTCTGTACAGTTCTGGTCACCGAATTATAGGAAAGATATCAATAAATTAGAGAGAGTGCAGAGACGATTTACTAGGATGTTACCAGGGTTTCAGCACTTAAGTTACAGAGAAAGGTTGAACAAGTTAGGTCTCTATTCATTGGAGCGTAGAAGGTTGAGGGGGGATTTGATCGAGGTATTTAAAATGTTGAGAGGGATAGATAGAGTTGACGTGAATAGGCTGTTTCCATTGAGAGTAGGGGAGATTCAAACGAGAGGACATGATTTGAGAGTTAGGGGGCAAAAGTTTAAGGGAAACACGAGGGGGTATTTCTTTACTCAGAGAGTGATAGCTGTGTGGAATGAGCTTCCTGTAGAAGTAGTAGAGGCCAGATCAGTTGTGTCATTTAAGGTAAAATTGGATAGGTATATGGATAGGAAAGGAGTGGAGGGTTATGGGCTGAGTGCGGGTAGGTGGGACTAGGTGAGATTAAGAGTTCGGCACGGACTAGGAGGGCCGGAATGGCCTGTTTCCGTGCTGTGATTGTTATATGGTTATATGGTTATATAATACTTTGATTTATAAAGATAATGTACCAAAAGCTCTCTTTACGACCCTATCTACCTGTGACGCACTTTTAGGGAATATTTATCTGTAATACTAGATCCCTCTGTTCTATTGCACTCCTCAGTTCCCTACCGTTTACCTTGTATGTTCTACCCTGGTTCGTCCTCCCAAAGTAAAGTACCTCACACTTGTCGGTATTAATCTCCACCTGACAATTTCCAGCACATTTTTTTCCAGCTGGTTCAAATCCTTCTGCAAGCTTTGAAAAGCTTCCTCACTGTCCACTACACCTCCAATCTTTGTATCATCTGCAAATTTGATGATCCAATTTGCAACATTATAATCCAGATAATTGATATAGATGACGAAGTACAATGGACACAGCATGGAGCCCTGTGGCACACCGATAGTCACAGGCCTCCTTTCAGAGAAGCAATCCGCCACTATCAATATCTGGCTTCTCCCATTGAGCCTATGTCTAATCCACTTTACTACCTCACGATGTACACCTAACGACTGAATCTTTCTAACTAACCTCCCATACGGGACCTTGTCAAAGGCCTTACTGAAGTCCATGTAGACAGCATCCAATTTCCTGGTAACCTCTTCGAAAATCTCTAATAGATGAGTTAATCATGACCTACCACGCACAAAGCCCTGTTGACTCTCTCTAATAAGTCCCCGTCTATCTAAATAAATGTAGATCCTTTATCTTAGACCTCCATCAAATAATTTACCTACTACCGACGTTAAACTTACCGGCCAATAATTTCCCGGATTACTTTTAGAGCCGTTTTAAACAACGGAACAACATGAGCTATTCTCCACTTCTCCGGCACCTCACCGGTAGAAACCAATATTTTTAATATATTTGCCAGGGCCCCTGCAATTTCAATGCGAGTCTCCTTCAAAGTCTGAGGGAATACTCTGTCAGTTCTTGGGGATTTATCCACTCTGATTTGCCTCACGATAACAAAAACCACCTCATCTTCAATTTGTATAGCTTCCATGACCTCACTGCTTTCTTGCCTTATTTCCAATGACTCCATGCCTGTTTCCTTAGTAATTACAGACACACACAAAAAAAGAATCCCATTTCTTGTTGGTCTATGCATAGCCGACCACTCTGATCTCCAAGAAGACCAATTTTGTCCCTTACTCTCCTGTTGCTCTTAATATACCTGTAGATGCTCTTTGGATTATCCTTCATCTTGACTGCCAAAGCAAACTCGTGTCAGCTTTAACCCTCCTTGTGCATGTCATACATCTCTCTCTTCTTCAAAATGAGAGTTCCTATATTCCTAAAGAATCAACCTTCCTTATTCTTATTCACTTTGCCTTGAGACGAACATACACAATCTGCACTCTCAAAATTTCAACTTTTCAGGATTTCCACTTACCAATCACATCCTTGCCAGAGAACAACCTGTCCCAATTCAAGCATTTTAGATACATTCTCACTTCTTTAAATTTGGCTTTTTTTCCAGTTTAGAACCTCAATGCGAGCACCAGATCTATCTTTATCCATGATCAAGTTGTTACTAATGGTGTTATGATCACTGGAAACTAAGTGTTCTCCTGCACACACATCCGTCAACTGTCCTAACTCATTTCCTAATAGGAGATCTAATATTTAATCTTCTCTAGTTGTTAGCTCTATATATTGATTTAGAAAACTTCCTGAACACATCTTACAAAATTAAACCGGTGTAGACCTTTTAATGTATGCGAGTCCTAATCAATACGTATAAAATTCAAATCCCCTACAATCACAACTTCATGTTTCCTGCAGTTATCTGATAACTCTCTGCAGATTTGTTCCTCCAATTCTCCCTGACTATTGGGTGGCCTATAATACAACCCATTAATGTAATATACCTTTCCTGTTTCTCAGCTCCACACCAATGGCTTCGTTAGACAACCGTCTAATCTGTCCAGCCTAGCACTATGTAATATTTTCACTGACTAGCAATGCCTACCTACCCACCCTTCAGTCCTCTGCCTCTATCACGTCTGAATCGTCGGAAACCCTGAACATCAATGCGCCAGCCCTTCCCCTGCTGTAGCTACGTTTCACTAATGGCTACAATGTTCATAATTCCACGTGTCAATACACGCACTCAGGTCTTATGCCTTCTCCACAATACTCCTCGCATTGAAATAGACGCACCTCAGAAGATTGTTACCACCACACACCACTTCTACTCCTGACTTTCCAAGAACTTTTAACATAATTTATTTTTATCCCTGCTCCACTATCTGCTCTGGCATTCTGTCTGCCATTTCCCTGAATATCTAATTTAATAACCCCCATATATATACATAAATAAATGGATGAGTGAATGAATGAATGAATTAATTAATTAATTAATTAATGATTGAATGAATGAATGAATAAATGAATAAATAAATAAATAAAGATAATACCCCCATATAAAATAAGGTAATATAAATAAAGTAAATAAGTGAAGCTTCATTAATCAATAAGCTGCTCATTCCCGGAGTCTCCAGATTGAAAACGGCGTGGCAAAAACTGTGCTAACCTATGTCTGACAGCAGAATGCTCCCTTACATCATAGTAAGTATTCGGTAATATATGCTGAAGATAACGTTTCAACAAAACTTCATCAAATCTCTCATCGCAAAAGGAAGATCGACTGGCCTTTGTGGAACCTTGCGTTCTGTATGACGACATTTATTCAGCCTGTCCCTGGAAAATTCTGAAAGGCTTAAAAGGGACGACTTTCGTTTTATTCTAAGCATCTTTAGGATATTAGTAAGCGTACTTACTTCACCATCAGCACTTTTGAACCCACACACACACACACACACACACACACACACACACACACACACACACACACACACACACACACACTCACACACACACACACACACACACACACACACACACACACACACACACACACACACACACACACACACACACACACTTCTTTGTACATTTTGGGAGAATTCTTTTCCCAGGGAGAAGAGTTCTGAAGTGTCGTGATGGGTAATTGGTCGTAATAGCTTTCACTGTTGTCAAATTAAAACTCTATATTACGCGCATGAAACTAGTGATAATGTTATTGACTAGTATAATTGTAATTGTGCCTTAAAGGATTTCAAGGCCAGAATTGCGATCTATGGTGACATGAGTGCTGCAAAGCTCAGGTCTTCTCTCTGTTTTGCTCGCAAATGGAGTGCCCTGATTTGGTGGATGAATAGGTTGTGCACGCTCCGATTGCTAATGGTTGTGATATTGGAACGGAGACTGAAGTCTAACTGGCTACAGAATCAGAATGCCGAATATTATCCGTCTCTTTCTGTTGTCCGATCATTCCTCGGATTGCATTTGTTTCGCAATATGAATAAGCTCATCGATAACCATGAAGAAACCGCTCGCAACAACTATGGACACGTGGCTTTGGTGGTTCTTTCCATTTATATAAACTTGCCAGCTTTCCTTTGATATTAGATAAGAAATTTGTTCAGGAAACGACTCAGTCCAGAATATTTGAAAGTTCAAAGGTCAGAGTGCTTTATGCAACCATATAAGCACCCGCGTTTCACTTTACTGCGGGTAATCAAAGTAAGTGCAAAAAAAAAATAGAAGCTACGACGGATTGCTTCCAAAAACAGAGGACAGCCAGCAATTTGCAAAGAAAATAAACAAAGAAAGAAAGAAAGATAAAAACGATAGATAGATGGATAGATAGATAGATAGATAGATAGATAGATAGATAGATAGATAGATAGATAGATAGATAGATAGATAGATAGATAGATAGATAGATAGATAGATAGATAGATAGATAGACAGATAGATAAATGGACGGATAAATAAACAAACAAATAAATAAATAAATAGATGGATGGATGAATGAATGAATGAATGAATGAATGAATGAATGAATGAATGAATGAATAGATTGATAAATAAATAAAAGACAAAAATTGGCAAGGGAGCCATGCAGTATCAAACGACCATGATCGTAAAGAGCACCAAATTTCTTGGTGTTCACCTGACGGAGAATCTCACTTGGTCCCTCAACACCAGCTCCTTAGCAAAGAAAGCCCAGCAGCGTCTGTACTTTTTGCGAAGGCTGAGGAAAGTCCATCTCCCACCCCTCATCCTCATCACATTCTACAGGGGTTGTATTGAGAGCGTCCTGAGCAACTGTATAATCGCCTGATTCGGAAATTGCACCATCTCGGATCGCAAGATCGTGCAGCGGATAGTGAGGTCAGCTGAGAAGATCATCGGGGTCTCTGTTCCCGCCATCAAGGACATTTACACTACACGCGACATCCGGAAAGCAAACAGCATTAAACAGGACCCCATGCAGCCCTCATACAATCTCTTCTCCCTCCTGCCATCTGGGAAAAGGCTCCGAAGCATTCGGGCTCTTACGACCAGATCATATAACAGTTTCTTCCCCCAAGCTATCAGACTCCTCAATACCCCAAGCCTGGACTGACACCTTGCCCTACTGTCCTGTTTATTATTTATTGTAATGCCGGTTCTGCCTTTGTGGACTTTATGCAGTCCAGTGTAGGTCTGTAGTCTAGTATAGCTTTCTCTGTGTTTTTGTTATTACGTGGTTCATTCTAGTTTTTTGTACTGTGTCAAGTAAACCATGCTCCTGAAAAACGTTGTCTCATTTTTACTATGCACTGTACGAGCAGTTATGGTCGAAATGACAATAAAAGTTGGCTTGACTTGACTTGACTGACCAATTGATGTGCATCGACCTTACAGTGGTAATCACGTCCTGGCAATATTGTTGTCATCTGTTCCAAAATCGCTTAATTCCTCTAATACTCCTGACAGGTGGAATTACTGACAGTAAGGAAGATAGACAATCTGCGCCATATCTTGGCGAAATGCATTGTAAATTGCAAATGGGGTTTACCCCATTGATCTTTAGTTTGAGAACGGTAACTCGGACATGTCTTCGGGATCTGATGGTACATTTACGGAGCAGTGACGAACAGAGTATTCACATAGTCTTTTGAAATACAACAGCTCTGGTTTATCATGCGATATTGGTATTCATTTATTTGTACAGTCGTTAAGTAAGTATCAGATGATAATCGAACTTTATAAAACATTGTACACACATATGTAATAGAACAACGTCTAAATCAGGTAACTTCAGTGCAGGAAATATGACGACAGAAAGGGACAGAGGAGACTTGCCAGATGTTGCATGCAATGCGGCAGAGACTGGATGCACTAAGTCTGTTCTCCAAAGACTGGAGGTATGTAAGAGGGAAGGACGTTGAATTGCGTAAAATGACCCGCATGTATACAGTAAACTGCAAGACTATCCTCCATATATTGGATGTAGATAGCAAAAGAGTTTAAATGTGTTCATAATAAATTTGAAGATATTGCAATAGAAGATGGCGGCATTTCCTCTATCTTGTGGGTGGAAAGTACTAGTAATGAACTGTTTGTGAAATTGGTGGGAGATTGTTCCCTGACTCTATGATGTTAAAGTGCGCAGATGAAGACAAATACACTAGCGATGGAAGATTATGCACCAAGTGTCATGAGATGCGGTTGATAGGAATTCATCCCCTCTGCTCAATGTGGTCGAATGAGCTCGAAAGGTAAGATTGGATGCTGATCCAGATGGATTTATAATTTATGAGCAAGTAACAGCGTCTTAGAATGCAACATTTTATTATTTCAACAGACATTCATCAGCAATTTGTGTCTGGGAGGCAGATTATCACAATTCTTCCAATATCAGTTTCTGAAACACAAAGTTAACAAACAGAAAAAAAATCAAACGCACAGTTCGTGCTGCACAAAACTCTCTGGTATATTTACATATCTGGCCATATTTATTGCACAGGAGATTATCAGTTACCTCATTAAAGATATAGTGAAATAGCTCATTTGTTGTATTCAATATCAGAGAAATGTATATAGTAGACATAAAGACATTTTTATTCGTTGCAACCAACCAGGAAAACAGAAATGAGTGCCCGGCAATCCATGGCCCAGCAGACTGTCATTCTAGAGCTCAATCACAGGGGAGCATCAGAAAAGCAAGAGGCCAGGCCCCAGCAGAGCTTTGTCAACATGTTCTAATGTTTTTGCGGTTTCACCAGTTCAGCACAGAAAATCCCGAGGCTGCACTGCTCTCATGTTATCTGTCCCACAATTAGACAAGTTTAGCAGTTCTACAGCCACATACATTGTCAGTCCAACAGAGTAGTGTGGCACCAAGTGAAATGTCCGAGAACATTTCCCATGGTTATGCTGTGCTTACTTTGATGTTCCCGAGTGACAAACAGCAATACGATCTGCAGTTAAGTCAGCTCATCCTTACGCAGTCTCCATCGAAAATACAATGGGCTTCTTCGATATAACGAATGTCTCATTTCCCGATATCAGGACCATCACTTATAACACCTTGTTCGGTTCCTTCTACAATATGACAGCTGATCCCTTCGACACCTTGGCTGGCTCCACTGCCGACACCTCTTCAGCTACTCCAATCAATGAGCAGCTAACTGATGAAGTAGTCATGCAGTATCAAACGACCATAGAGAAGAATTGCTTTATGGTATTTAATAAAATAAACATTTTCCAAAAGTAAAATAAAACTTCGTTGGTTGGACCACAAGAGAACACTGTTTACGTACGTGCCGCCATCTTCCCAGAATATTAGTCGTAAACTTTAATCTCCGTTCAATTAGATTTACTCTTGCTTCACACAGTTTTGGAGCTTTATATGGTTCGTGCGTTTTTCCATTTCCACATTTTCGCAGTTGTTGTCTGACAGCAGTTCAGCTAGCGCATGCGTAAGGAGCACTGTTCGAAACGATAGAGGAGACTTTATATCCTGGAGGACGGAATAATTCATTACCGTTGCGTCCATATCAACGTCCAAAATAGTTATTCTGATTCTTCTGACGGATACACATTGTTTGCATTTAAACTGGAAAAGTACCTTTTACAATTCTGGATAGCCATCGGCAGAACCAATATGTTGCTGTTTGTACGTAAAGCGGGACGGATAATTTGCAGTCGTGCAGTGGCATTGAATTTCCTAAAATCAATAAGTATAAATGATCCAGAGAGAGAAACAAATACTCGTCGTGACCCACGTAGAAACCTGAGAATCTAAAACACAAGACCACAAGTTTCTTAATCCCCCGATTGCCCACTGTTCCACGTGGCACATATTGTAAAATAAGATAATTATGGTATTTGAATGTATGGCAGTACAAATGTTTTCTTGTCGGCGTTTCAGGTTTACGGATGATTGGATCTCAGCAGACTAAGAAAAGTAATAGTTCCAATAAATAAATTATTTTGTTTCCAGTTACGTTTCAGTTCTGGAAATTATATTGAACTATGGCATGTAAAGCATGGACATGATACAAGTAAACTCACTTTACGGACAGGCTGTAAAAAGCGGTTTTAGTAATTAAATTAGTTGAACAGAGATGCGAGAACAACAGTGAAAAGGCCCACAATAGAAAGATTGGTGTAAATGTAGATGCACTGAATGGAAAGCTGGCGAACAAGTAAAGACAGTGTACTGGTCGTGATGGTATTCCTGCAGGTGGATTTACATGCGCCCATTTTCACGCGTTATCCATAAGACCAAGCTGATGAGCTGACAGCAGGGGTCTGATTTGAAATTGCGACATTGTAGATGGAATTGCAGAAGAAGTTTCTCGATGATCCGTTGATTAGTTGTTCCGAACAAGACAGGCAGGGAAGGTAAAGATATAGCGGAGAAGCACGACTTATCGTGGTTGGCATGCAGCTGCAGATTGGAATGGCGTCCTGAATGGTGTCGCGAATGTTGTCTACTTAATTAGTGCGGGAGGAATGCAAACGTAAAAACGGGGGTGATCATTCCTTTGAAAGTAATTTTCAGAAACTCACTCCCACCCTTCAATACCTACTGAAACACTGAGTTTTGGACCAAGAGCGAATATTCGGAAATTACAATAATTAGTAGGACTCGCAACTCTCAGATGTCATCAAGTAAATTTGAAGAGTTGCCATCCCTGTGCTGAAAATCTTTCCTCCTAGTCCCATTAATAGCATCTAAATACTGCAGGCTGGTTCTATCGGCCGGCAGGACAACTGAGAAAGATGGATGCAAAATAGTATTTTATGTTATGTAATTCGAGCGCATCAAACTATTTGAATGAAGAACGTGGAACCAGTATATCTCGGTATGTTCGAAATTTTGCATTTGCGAGGCACGTGCTTATGGTGCAGTGCCATTCACGTACTTTGAATATATAAACCACATTGCATTTGGTAATCAATAAGGACTGTTTAATTAAACACCATATTTGCAATATTACTGAAATATTAAATACGTAACACTCCTCCATGCTTAGCTAGAACTATAGAACGCATTATCAACTGATATATGCATATAAAGTATAATACAGTTAATATACAGATATAGACAGCAAAATAAGATATCACATTCAGTCCTAGATATTTTATAATGGTGGGATATTTTTTAATCTTGTGGGTTAACGACTTTCCTGGTGGCGGGGCTCTGTGGTGCTATGTATGGAAATCAGTCGAAATTTGCTTTTTGAGACTTGTGTCTGTGAAATAATCTCAAGCTCTTTCGCTTACTCCGTTGTGTTTACATGAATAGCTCTGGTATTTCAAGTGATTTATGTCGCTTTGGACATTTACCTTGTCCTTTCTGCATTATTCTCCATGATGCTTTTAGTATCTCTGAACCTGCATGACACGCTATTCGATCTACTGGTCAACCTTAGTCCACTAGACAAATATTGCGGCCAACGCTTTGATTTTCACAACGCCTAGACGACCGGCGGACAACTCCCACTACACATTTATTCTAACTTGAATATTAAAGCAACTCTCAATTTCCACACAAGGGAACCTCCGCCAACGGCAACCACACCTCACTGGAGATTTTGCTGCATATTCTAGCCTGTTCGTTGCAACGTCGACCTGAGACAGTGCAAATCTTATCTGGTTTCCCATTGTATGTTCTCTGCTATAACAGGGGACTTTCGATCAGCGTTAAACAGAACACGTCGTGGACTGCCCTCTTACGTAAAATTCTCAGGCATTTCATTTTCCGACCATGCACAGGTATTTCCATGATGAGTTATTCGCTTGAATTCGATCTTGTAATTGTCCCAAAACATAAGTCCCCGTCACTTCATTTGGACTGCTGTTCTGAGTAAAAGGCATTACACTGGATTCTGGATTTTAAAATAGGCGCCAATTTGCGCCAATATTCGGTAATCATCAGTAATTATAGTTAATTCTCTGACATATATGTTTTCCAATCCAAGTGCGACTCAATATTTCTCTGTCAATCAGTGGGCGTTGTACTCTGAAGCGGTACGGGAACGTGCTGTAACCGCTATTGCACGTTCACTTCCGTCTCTCGTAACGTGTGACATAATTGTAAGTGTAACGTTAGACGAGCCGTCAAACATAAGTTTATGATATGAATCAAAATGTTTTCGAACAATGTCGAACGTCACCATTTCCGTTACAATTTGGAAAGCCATCTCACATTGCCTTGTCCTTTTGCCATTGTAAGTACAACTGAAATTTACTTTACTGCACTGAAGCACTGCCAAGATAGACTTTACGTTTTTCTTTCAAAAATTTGAGGTTGAAGTCATTCGGAATTGTGATCACTTCCTGTGATGTGTTCCGTTATGTTAAGCTCCATAATCGACAGCTCTCCATGGCAGTACACCCAGTTCAATATAGCAGGTCTTCTAGTCGGTTCAACGACAAGTAGCTTTAAAAATCATCTCGCGGTGATTGAACAATGCCCGCTTGAAATCCATTCCTGAAGCTGATTTTCCCCATCCACCTGCATGTTTAAATCTTCCTAGGCAATCATAATGTTGGTCTTTTGACACGATATTTCAATGTCCAGTTGTAATCTGCAGTCGAAATCGCAGCTACTGTTTGGAGACCGGAGCAGACTCAAATGTCCAAATGACTTAATTCAGCTCCTGTGCCTTAAAGTCTTAGATGCAATTTGTTTCTGTTGTAATACGTATCGAATTTATGTTGTTATATATCGCCATATAAATTTCAAGGCGACTCAGCGCTCCATCAAATTCATTATTTTTTTAATGCAGATTTAATAGAATTTCCGAAACTTAAGCTTGCCTACAATACCCTTTTCCCTTGCCTGCACAGTCCTTTATTTTTTGGTCTTCCGATGTGCTTTTGGGAAGGGTCCTATATTGTTGCATTTCCTGCAAGTTCCGCTTTATTATCGGCATTGCTACGGTGTGTCTCAGTCCTTGCCGCAAGGGTATTTTTTGTTCTCTCTTGGTCAGGCCTGTTTTCAATTCACAGTTGCAATTTTGTTCATTGCTGTCTCACGCTTAGTAGAATTTCCATTCTTTTCAATCTGAGCTGTGACTCTGTTCAGAGCAAGTTTGAATGTTGTCTTGTAATATTCAGCAAAGTAAACATATCTCTCTGCAACATTCAGCCCTTTACAAACTATAATGTACGCACAATGCCTTCTGCTCAGCTAGGTACGAATTGGAATCTCCGCTTTTGAAACATAATGCGATCTGCAATCGATAATGCTTTCAGTCCAAGCATTATTTTCACAAAATGAGCAAAGCTACTTACAGCTGGTTTGGTTAAAGGGGTTAAACATCAGAGCAAAGTGTATGCTGTCCGAGTAAACACACTCAGCAAACCTGACCCTCATTGCTCACTGAATTCCCCCTGTTGAATTCTGTCTAAATCTTCCTCGTCAGCATAACTCCAAAATCCGAAAAAAAGATGAAAGTAAGGCGGTGAGACGGGATAACTCGTGTACGTTTTTGGTTTTACTTTTAGCGTATACGCATTCATGACTCTGTGCGATGATGACGTAGGACATTTATATTGTCCATACAGATAACACGTACTGACTGATTGAATGATATGAATAACACTTAATCAAATAGTATATATGCAAGGTTACTCAGGAAAACGGCAGAATTCAATCAGCATTTCCATGCATGGAGACGGTTGGAAGTGGAAAGTTGCATTAGATTCCAAACCTTTGCATATAGTTCTGAAACCAGATTGTTTACTTGGAGTCACACAGTGGACAAATCGTCCGTGATATTTGAGCTGAATTGCTGTTACTAAGCAAATTAGCCTTTAGACAGTTTGCAGAATTACAATCACCGAACCCCGTTGCTGCAGAACTTCACTGAAGATAGCATGGACGTGCTACAGCAGAAGAGGGTCAAGGTCAGAAGTGTTTCGGCTATCTCTGCATGTTGCAATGGGAAGGCAAATATTGAGTTTTCTGTATAGATTTTGCATAAAGCTGATCCATCGTTGTAGTCTTGCTGAAAAAAAAATGGGAAACCGGCACTGAATTATCTGATACAAAAGCAGCAGCAGGTTTTTAAATTTGATTGTTAGGGTGAATACTGGAGTCTGACGGTTAAATTCAAGTTTAAGGTGATATACAAGGATCCTCCTCTCCCATATGGCTCAAAAGATAGATAAATCGATCGACTGCAGAAAGCAGATATAATAGAGTCGTTAATGTACTCACAGTGGGCGGCTTCTGTCGTGCCATTCCATAAGGCTGCCATGTTTGTTTTCATCTTCGGCTACTACAAACTGACCGAAGAATCTGCGACCAAGTGTATACACATATTCGGTACCACCGATCGAGGCAAACTTCCCAGTGGGCGATATGTCCTCCATAAAAGACATACGAACCTGCCAATAATCAGGTAATTCTGACGAAGTCTCCCTGGCCATTATGAACATGCCACGCATAAATAATTCATGGCAGCTACGTTTAGGGGTAATTTCTGACCATGTCTGCTTCTGTACCATATTGTTAATCTGATTGAATATATCCTATGCGACAGTACTTACCTCGGTAATATTTTAATAACTGTAAAATCTGAGTGTAATGAATTTGCTACACTACTTCATAGAAACATCTCTCTTGGAGGCGGTAGGAATAATTTTAATGAAAGGAAAATGGACATTTTTCAATAAGTAAGTCGAGTACCTGGGACTGTAAATAATCAAAACACGTCTTCCCCCGCATTAAAGCAAATTCAAGCTCATAAAGGTGGCCCCAAGTCTCCAAGTTCCGGTGAAGTTCATGTTTAGGACTTGGGCTCTCTTTAGGTGGCCGAGAACGCGAGTTCAGCTTCTGTCACCAGAGAACCGAACATTGCAGTTGGGGTGAATCTAAACCCAGACAGCTGGAATGACAACCGTCTACAAATCACTAAAATTAACTTAACCCTCAGAATTGAAAGCTCAAATAATCGTCGCTGAACCTAGCCAAAGCAACGCAGGAGTGTCTTCAGTCACATTCGTGATGCCCAATCAACTGTGTTGCGATTGAAGTTATTGCTAAGCTATGCATTTTCACCTAAATGTGTAACAATATTTCGACCTTGGAACATTTTTGCTCCATTTGTCTGTAGATACCAAAAGAAGCTATTGAATCATGGACCTGGAGTAATTCGCTTGGTACCGCGTCCACGTTAATTATTTTGGACCGTGCTGAGTAAACATATCTCGCATCATTCCGGTTGTCCATTGAGAACAGAAAGAGGCGTTGCCTCCTTAATATGTATTTCTTCTCGAACTACCATTACTAAGCATCGACACGCACAAAATGCTGGTGGAACACAGCAGGCCAGGCAGCATCTATAGGAAGAAGCCCTGGATCCCTGCCCAAAACGTCGACAGAGCTTCTCCCTATAGATGCTACCTGGCCTGCTGTGTTCCACCAGCATTTTGTGTGTGTTGTTGTTTGAATTTCCAGCACCTGCATATTCCCTCGTGATTAATAAGCAATGGTTGGTATTTGCCATTCGGAAAATTGTTATGCCGACGATGGTCCTACATTGAGTGGGGAATTACTCCATTGAGTGCACAATTAAAGGAGTTTGACGAGAAAATTGATAATATCTCACGCAGAATGAAATGACCATGAGGAATGTTTTGCGAAAAACGGCAGAACGATGCTTTCCTAAACACATGCTGCGGGGGTGTTCAGGTACGCATGTCTTTCTCTTCGTGGGACTGGTTCGCAACTTCAGGCACCGAAAGCTGCCAAGCGTGTTCAGTGGCTAACATGACCTGCTCAATTGTATGTCCTTTCTGCTCGGTTGTCACGTTTGACTTTGCCGATACTTAACAGACGTTACCTTTAATTTTTTTGTTGCTACTTCTACTTAGAATGTGAACACGTGGTATTAGTCCGGAGGATCCACAGTAACAATGCTTATACTATCAGTGAACATTCGCCGTTGTTGAATGAAGTTTCCTGGCTCTTCATATACGTTCTGTATTGTGCAGCATGATTGCGGGCACACCTGTGACGAATCGGAAAATCTGGAGGTCCGTTGGTTAAAAGACTAGTTAATCTTAGTTCTTCAGTTGGGTTTGAGTTTACTATTAATACGCTCCCCTCAGGTGCATTTCACTGAACATTCCATAATAGCATCAGAAGTAGAATTAGTCATCTCCCCATTACGTCTACTACGCTATATCATCATAGCTAATCCGACCCCAATCTTCTGTCTACTCCTCGAATCCATTCATGCTTTAACCAATCAATAATCCATCGCCCTCTTACTTAAATATAATGAAGATCTGACCTTCGCATCTGTCAGTGTCAAAGAAATCCGTAGTGTCACCATTGGCTGGAAAAAGTTATTCCTTCACATCTCCTTTCCATCAAGGTATTTCACCATTCCATATATTTCACTGAGGAAACCTCCCATTCTTCTGAATCCCGGTGAATTCAGGCAGGGAAAAGTTAAATCTTCTTTAAAGAACAAACAATTGGACCATAGAACCATTTCGTAGATCTTCTTTGACCATCTCCAGCGTCAATGCATCCTTTCGACGATAAGGTTTCAATACTTTCTCATAATATTACAATTGAGGCCTTGCCAGTGCTTTACAAAATCTCAACATTATGCTCTTGCTTTGAAAATCTAGTCCTCTGTAAAAGAATGCTACGGACTCCAGCAGACTCAACCTGCGGATTAACCGGCAAAAACACGGTAATCCTTGTGCACCCCAATTTATAAATATTTTCTGTATTCTCATTCAACCAACGTGTATGAGCGGACAATTCATAACATTGGATTCCATCTGCCATTCATTTGCCAATGACCCTAATCATTCTAAGGGCATCTTCAACCACTCAAAATCGACATTTTTGCTGCAGAAAAGGAGGAAGGCATGGAGGGATTTTCTACTGAATCTCTGTTGGTGGAAGTTAGAAAGACTAACGAGTCCATAACTTTACAGGGTGTTATATAAACAACGCAATAGTAACCGGGACATCGAGGAACAGACAGGGAGAGAGATTCTGGAAAGCTGGAATAATAACAGAGTTGCCAGACTGAGAGATTTTAATTTCACAAACATTGATTGGTATCTCCCTAGAGCAACAGATTTAGATAGGGTGGAGTTGTTAGGAGTGTTCAGGAAGTTTACATGAGGCAATATGTAGATAGGCCTCCAAGAGTAGAGGTTGTATTTGATACGGTGTTTAGAAATGAACCTGGTCAGGTGTCAGGTCTTTCAGTAGAATAACATTTTCAAGATAGTGATCATAATTCTATATCATTTAGCAAAGCCTTGGAGAGCGATAAGAACAAGTAAGTTAGCAAACCAGACACTTGAAACAAGGGAATATGTGAGGCTATCAGGCGGGACCTTGGAGGCATAAATTTAGAACAGATGTTCTCAGCGAAATATACGGTAGAAATTCGGCAAGTATTCATGGGATATTTGCGTTGCGGCCCACAAAGCTGTGCAGAATATGTCCTTACCTTATAAGTATGTGAAGAGCAAGTGGATTCGACATGAAAAAATAAGGTTAATCAATTGTGAAAGCGGAAAATTGTCTATGGAACCGGAGGAGATAGCAGGGATTTTAGTGAATACTTTGCTTCATTATTCACTCCAGAAATTGGACATTTGCTCTTGTCAGGATGACTTAGAGCGTATTGAAATGTTTGAGCATATGGAAATTAAATGAGGATGTGATGGAGGTTTTAGACAACATCAAGTTGGATAAGTCTCCAGGACTGAATGAGAAGCACTCCAGGCTATTGTGCGGTGCAGTGGAGCAGATTACTGAGCCTCTGGTAATGAGTTTGACTTCATCAATGTGGACAGGACAGATTCCGGGCGGTTGCAGGGTTGCAGATATTGTTCCGTTATTCAAGAAAGGGTCTATAGATATCGCGGGAAATTATAGAACAGTGAGTTTTATTTCTGTGGTTCGTAAGTTGATGGAAAAGATGCTGAGAATCAGGATTTCTGAACATTTGGAGAGGCATAATATGATTGCCATAGATTTGGCAAAAGCTGGTCGTTACTTACGAGACTGAATGATTTTTTTTTTGAGGATGTGACTAACACATTAATGAATATAGAACAGTGTTTGTGGTGCATAATGATTTCGGAAGGGCATTTGATAAGGTACTCATTGCATGGCTTATCGAGAAAGCAAGGACGCATGGGACGCATTGCTTACAAAAGGCAAAGAGTGGTTGTAAACGTGTCATATTCTGCATGACTCTTGGTGACCAGTGGTGTGCCTCAGGGATCTGTTCTGGGACCTCAGGGATCAGACGGATCAACGGGTCCAAGTCCATTGAACACTCGAAGCTGCTGTGCAAGCTGACACTTTTGTGAAGAAGGCACACGATGCATTTGCCTTCATCAACCGTGAGATCCAATTTAAGAGCCGAAAAATCATGTTACAGCTACAAAGGACCCTCGTCAGGCCCGTCTTGGAGTACTGTGCTGAGTTCTGGTCACCTCACTAGAGCAAGGATATGGGAACTATAGAAAGGGTGCAAGGTAGATTACCGCGTTTGTTGCCTGGTTTGGGAAGCATGACCTATGAGAATTGTTTCAGTGAACTCGGTAGTCTTTCCTTGTCGCCGCGGTAGGTGCGAGTTGACCTGATAGAGTGTATAAAATGACGAGAGGCATTTATTGTATGGATAGTCAGAGGCTTTTATTTTCCCCAGGGCTGAAATGGCAAACGCGATAAGGCCTTTGGAAGTAGGTACATAGGAGCTGTCAGGACTAATTTCTTTAAACAGAGAATGGTGAGTACGTGGAATGGGCTAATTGCAAAATTGGTAGAGGCGGATAAGTTCGGGTCTTTTAAGAGACTTCTGGATAGGGACATGGAGATTGGAAAAATAGAGGGCTACGGCAAACCCCACGTAATTTCTAAATAAAGTAGATGGTCTCACAGCATTGTGGGCCGAAGCGCAATATAGTCTTCTAGTCATGTTGCAAATGGACAGTCTACAACCATACACAAGTTAAGCAATATCGAGGCATTATTGAACAACATAAAGGACTATGTGTCTTATATGGTCGAATTATTTTAATATATAGATCGTTTCCTCTCCAGTATCCGCGATCCCTGATGATTCGTGGCACAGGACCTGATTCGTTTTTCGGTTTCCTCCTTCTGAATTGGAGTTCTCAACTGTAAAGTTGATGCCTTTCCGTAGGCACTGCCTGACCTGTTGATTACGTTTCGTTTTTCTCTTTTATTTCGAATAACTAAAGATTTCCTTATTTACTATTCCTGACCAATTCATTGAAGTTGTCAATGACAAAATCCGCCCCCCCCCCCCCCCCGCATGTACTACACAACTCTGGATCCAATCCATTTAATGTCTCCTTCACATGATAAAAGTGCCCCATTATATCGACAGCAAACAAAGGAATTGTATGTAACATTTCACCGTGGCTGGTAATATAATAGCCCAGCTAAATCTGTCTAATAGTCACCTGACTCAGTTTTTCATGGGTGACGATGAGAAAGCGACTTTCAATTACCAGCACACGTCTCGTTATTATTCGGGTGTAAATAAACAGGAGAGTAGGATATTCTGATATAGGAAAGAACATTTGTGATGAATGATGCGTACCTATCTTCTATTCAAAGTTATCGTTTACCAGGAAATTACAGACGTTGGAACAGCATAAAATAAAGATGGAAGTTCTGTATAGTTACACATACTAATTTTGAGAGGCGTGGCATGCGTCGCTCACCATCGGTACGAATGCAACATTTTCATTCCCATTTTCAGAACAAAAGTGGTTGTGCTGCCGGATACCCATAAAGAAAGACTCTGAGGAAATGGAAATCAATTCAATTTGGCCGAATAATGGATTTTGTCACCATTATGAAAGATAGAAATTGATGTTAAGATTTCAGACTGTGAGGTTTCTGAACGCTTGCATTGGAAAAACCATTACACTTCACCCTCAGTTACAGAATCTCCCATATCATCATATTCCGATTCAAAAGCTTTTCACCTAAGTTTCATTTTTTATATCAATTTGCACCGAACTCATACGCTGCAAGTGCTGCGACAAATAATAAAAAAAAAACATAAATCAGGCGTCAATGCACTTGGGGCAAACGGAAGATATGAATATCCCGCCAAACAGCTATTTAAAATATTTTAATATCCATTGTAATATCTGATATTACAACTTACTTTCGTATTATGTATTGGGAACACAGGCAATACTGCACCGGGGAAATAAATGTAGTTTGTCCAGCAGCTCAGTCCAATGCAATAGGAACCGGAGTGAAACGAATCCATTCTTTTTCTGCATTGTTTCTTCACTTCAGCAGCTACCTGTATTAATTTTCTAAACAGAATAAAGTGTTCCATATTTATCTTAGAGTATATCAGACGAACAGACTGCAACCGGACACAGTAGATTCAGAGTTGTTGCCATAATGCGGAGAGAGTATATAGATCATTAAAGGGAGTAGAGCTTCTTATTAACAGTATCAGAAACATGTTTAAAGAGGATCAGAATACAATTCTCTTGCGTATTCACGATTAATAGAATAATTTGAAAGTTAGCAGTGATGTAAATGGGTATATTCCAATCTTTGCATTTGGCAAATTCAAAATTGTGCACGTTCGCAATTTCTGAAAAGCATGAAAAAGTGAAAGAAACATCCACAAAGTGTTATATCCGTTCAGGTTTCGCGGCAGAACCAGCGATAGCAGAACAGCCATTCCGAATGTTCATAGGATTGACTTCGAAAGCACAAAACTACTGTGCTGCGTTAGTGGCTTTAGCTAGAGCCTGGTGCAGGAAGCCTTTGAAATAAAACCAGAGAAAAGGATTTTTGTCAAAGACAAGTATCTCAAACCTTGACCAAAATCTACACCTGCACCGGTTTCGAAGCCTGAAGACAGTAAAGCCGGGAAACCACGAATTCGTAAATGCGGAAAAGTCACCAGTGCTAAGCCGAAGGGAAGAGTGAAAACCTAGAGGCCGCCCGATCCACTGACTATGGTCCGATGAACGAATCAACTGGGTGCAAGAACACGAATAAACTTCTGCCTGAGCCGATAGTACAACCGAGCTCCCTGTCGGTCTAGGTATTACTGGAAACTAGAGATACCAGGCATATGATGCATTATTCCTCGTATTCACAGGGTCTGAGCCAGGGAGAATTGCCCTAAATAGGCTCATTTGACCAAGTAGTTTCGTCACTGGAAGGGTGAGACCAAATTAAACAACAGAGGCACCAAATGAATTTTGGAATACAGTATGTGGTGACTAAATAAAACAGAAGAAGTGGCCAAAATGCACTCACAACAAAACGTGAACCTCAGATGGAAAAGGGAAAATACAAAAATAAAGTAGATCCTCCTCATCCCTCACACTTAGTCTTCCTGCGGATTCCATCCCAAAATTCTAGATGACGGGCTGTTGTGATTTCTCTGATAGAAATAGCAATGTTTGGAACGGAGGTCAAAGTTGTCCACTGCAGCTGTGACAACAAATGCAATTCTCTGAGCCTTATTCTGTGAACTAGCTTCTCTGATATGAACAGGTTTCCCTATTTGGTGCCTCCTGTGCAGTGGATGATTCACCTACTGTGAAACATGAGCTGTCACAAGCTATGGACATTTCACACTTTGTAGTGGTGCACACGCGCTCTCAGACTAAGGGAGAACATTCCAGTGAGCAGTTGCCGGACAAGGCGGTAGCCGTTTGGAATTTGAGCTGGGACATAGCGATAGCCTTATTGATAGAATGTACAACGACTCATGGAACTCGGGGGACCAATGGAGATTGAGTCTCCGAATGCAGATGGAGCTGAAGGTAACGTCAGTATGCAGGCAGACATGGTTAGAACAGCCAATGAGACAATCCTAGCTGGTCCAGACAGCAAAGTGAATTTGTGGAAGTCAGGAGAAGCAAACGAAAACGGGTGAGTCTGTAACAGATGATATCTTCCCGCTTGAAGATACGTGGGAAAAAAAGTACAGGAGTACATTTGTAACAGATTGTTCTTTTCGTTGTAAAAAAAAAAAAAAATGATCAGCGATCCGGATTAATATATTCATTCAAATTGATGGTCAATATAATAATAAAAATAAACGAAGAACGTGACGGAGAGCGTTATCATCTTTGCTTATATTATTTCCTGAATGGGCGCCACACCGTAGCTCATGTATCTCTGGGAATAAAGCCCCATTCTAAGCCTAAGTACTTAAGTCAGATAGTGAAAAGTGTAATTAGTCATTTCCGGGTATCATTCTCATTGGCGTCACTTATAATGGGCCATACTGGCGTACAGTGACAGATCATCAGAAGACTCAAATTTTTAAGCACAATATTTCCAATCCTAAATGCATTCAGGCCGGATGACTTGTGGTGTGTCCAGGATATGTGGGACGTCAGCTACATAGTCCTGCCAATAGAACCATAGAACCATAGAACACTACAGCACAGTACAGGCCCTTCAACCCTCCATGTTCTGCCGACCCATATAATCCATTAAAAAAGGTATTAAACCCACACTACCCCCAAACCCTCCATTTTCTTTCATCCATGTGCCTGTCCAAGAGGCTCTTAAATACCTCTAATGTTTTATCCTCCACCACTATCCCTGGCAATCATTCCAGGCACTCACAACCCTCCGTGTAAAAAAAACCTCGCCTAATCTACCATCCCTTACTTTTGTGCATATGCCCTCTAGTGTTTGCTATTGGTGCCCTGGGAAACAGATACTGACTATCCAACCTGCCTATGCCTTTCATAGTCTTGTAGACCACTATCAAGACCTCGCTCATTCTTCTACGCGCCCAAGAGAGAAGTCCCAGCTCAGCTAACCTTGCTTCATATGAGTTGTTCTCCAAATCAGGAAACATCCTGGTAAATCTCCTCTGCACCATTTCCATAGCTTCCACGTCCTTCCTACAAAGAGATGACCAGAATTGAACACAATACTCTAAGTGCGGTCTCAGCAGAGATTTGTAGAGTTGCAACAATGACCTCTCTACTCTTGAACTCAACCCCCCTGTTAATGAAGCCTAGTTTCCCATAGGCCTTCTTATCTACCCAATCGACCTGTGCAGCTACCTTAAGGGATGTCTGGGTTCGATTAATGGATTTGAACGTCAAGGACCCTTTGTTCACCCACACTCTTAAGTAAATGAACATTAATCCTGTACTCAGACTTCTGGTTTGTCCTTCTGTAAAGGAGATTTCTTCTTTTTCTTTGTTACTGTGTATGTAATCAAAATGGTTTCTTTGTTTTGTTAAAAGTAGGAATGCTTCTTTGTTGCGAGAGAGTGCTGGAAGCTTCTTTGGGTTAAAGTTTACTGATAACGAGAATTGTATTCCTTTGTAAACCATTTGGGATTAATGTTGTTCTTTCTTCTGAGTCTGTAAGCTATTGTTGGCGGGCTTTTTTGGAGATCGGCGCGAGGGGGTGCGAGCGAGAGGTCGCGATGCTGTAAACTGGGCGAGGAACGGACCCCAAGGGGGTGGGGGGAGGTCCGAGGCTAGGAGGTACCCCGAGGAGAGGGGACGAAGATAGATGTGTTTGGTTGACCACTTCGGGTGGAGCTGAGCTGCGAGTCCAGTAGTTCGGAGGGGATTGAATGGTGGCCAGAATACTCCAGGAATTGAGCTCCAACGGTTGTGCACGAAGTGGTTTGGACTTTGATAAGTTTGGCGCCTTTTCTTTATTTTCTTTTCCTCCATATATACTGTATCGTTATTAATCACTTAGTTATAGTAATCTTTATAAATTGTACTCATTTAATCGCATATTGTGTACTGTCTGTTTTTGGCCGAGGCGGGGACATCACACAGCTTCCACACCAGCTGATTATCCAGTCTGGCGGGGCCGAAGGCTGCTCCCCCTAGACGAGAACGAGCTGAGCGAGCCTGAGGCAATCCAGTGGGTTACACTTCTAAAATGCATCTCCTCACACTTATGCGGATTGAACTCCATCTGCCAATTTTCTACCCAACTTGCAGCCTGTCTATATCCTTTTGTAATCGTCGACAACCTACAGCTCCATCCACAACTCCTCCAATCTTCGTGTCATCCGGAAACTTACTCATCGATCCTTCCACCTCAACATCCAGGTCATTTATAAAAAAATACAAATAGCGGGGGTACCAGGACGGATCATGCGGCACTCCACGAGTCACCGACCTCCAGGCAGAATACTTTCCTGCCACAACTACCCTCTGCTTTCTTCCTTTAGGCCAAGTTTTTTTTTATCGAAACACCCAAGGTTCCATTTATCCCATGACTCATGACTTTCTGAATGAGTCTCTCATGAGGGACCTTGTCAAATGCTTTTCTGAAGTCCATGTAGATCACATCCACTGTCCTACCGTCATCAATTTCTTTTGTTACCTCAGCAAAAATCTCAATCAGGTTTGTGGGGCAGGATCTTCCCTTCACAAAGCCACGTCTACATGAGTAGACTGTACTTCTCTAAATGCTCGTAGATCCTATCCTTCAGAATCCTTTCCAGCAGTTTACATACCACCGACGTAAGAATCACCAGTCTATAGTTCCCAGGTTTCTCCCTATTACATTTTTAAGACAAGAAAACTACATTTGCCATTTTGAAGTCCTCCGGCACTTCCCCAGCAGCCAAAGCGGATTCAAAGAGCCTAGCTAATGCTCCTGCGATTTCTTCTCTCAATTTCCACAACAACCTGAGATGTGTCATATCCGGCCCTGGGAATTTATCAATCTTAATGTTTTAAGAAGATCCAGCACTTCTTGTTCCTTAATCTCCACATTGTACAGCACACAGGCCTGCTCTGCTTCGACCTCATCCTGATCAAGATCCTTTTCACATGTGAATACTGAATCAAAGTATTCATTTAGTACCACACCAACCTCCTCCGCTTCCAGGCACATTTCGCCCTCTTCATCCTTTAGCGGTCCCACCATAGTTCTCGCCATCCTCCTACTCTTCACATACGCGTAGAACGTCTTGGGGTTCTCCTTAATTCCTACATGCCAAGGCTTTCTCATGTCCGCTTCGAGCTCTCCTAAGTATTTTCCTTCGCTCCTTCCTGGCTGCCCTATATTTCTTAAAAGTCCCTCCTACCTCCTGCTTTTTATATCTAACATGTGCTTCCATTTTTCCTCTTGACGAGTTGCCTCACATGCCTCACATGTCAGCCACAGTTCCCTTTTCCTACGATTTTTTCCTTGCCTCAGTAGGACAACACTATCCCCCTGAACCCAGCTCAAGTGGTCGCTAAAATTCTCCGACATTACTTCTGTGCTTTCCACTTTGAACGTGTCCAGTGTTATGAGTGATGAACAGACCTGACGGACAATGGGGTAAAGAGTTAACCGACCATGAGAAAGTGAGACGAAAAACAGGCAAGAACATCTGCGACAGATAAGAGAGTGAGGGAGTTTGCTGTAACTGTATTGTGACTCCTTTTTGACATATTTACTGTTTCGCTGCAAGGACAATCGTTTGCTGATTAACATTCCTCAGTGGACTGAAGGAGTGGCATGATTTGATGGACACAGTCATTCAAAATTGATGGATAGCTGAGACCCGGTTAGTAGGGATAAAAAGACAGGTCTGGAGAGACATACTCCAGACACGCCAATGGATACTGTTTGAGTGTTGGTACCTACAAGAAAGGTGGGGGTTTCGGAGACCGACACAGGAGACCGGTCAGTAAAGCTCACAGTGTTACAGCAGGGCCGGTGGGGACATGTGTGTGTGTGTCCACTCATGCCAGAGTGACGAGTCCACCACAGAAGAACGGCCTGGCTGAAGACCAGTGGTGTCATAACTGAATGACCACAGCGATACGACGGATTAAGAAAGCAAAGGAAGGATTGGCTGCTGTAACTGTTACATCTCGCTCTCTCTCTCTCTCTCTCTCTCTCTCTCTCCTCTCTCTCTGCTCCTCTCTCTCTCTCTCTCTCTCTCTCTCTCTCTCTCTCTTCTCTCTCTCTCTCTCTCTCTCTCTCTCTCTCTCTCTCCTCTCTCTCTCTCTCTCTCTCACTCTCTCTCCTCTCTCTCTCTCTCCCTCCTCTCTCTCTCATCTCTCTCTCTCTCTCTCTCTCCAACTATTACAACTTAATAAGTATAACTACCTCAGCACTCATGAACTGAACTGAACTTTGTATTCTATGACAATTCATTTACCCAGAGACATCGATAGAGCTTGTTTATTACTGCTTCTTCTTCTTCTTCTTCTTCTTCTTCTTCTTCTTCTTCTTCTTCTTCTTCTTCTTCTTCTTCTTCTTCTTCTTCTTCTTCTTCTTCTTCTTCTTATTTATTATTATTATTATTATTATTATTATTATTATTATTATTCCTACACTTTTAGGTTTATTACTGCTACCTTGTGTTATATATATATATATATATATATATGTTGGCATTATTGATATGGCTTTGCTTATTTTTATTAATAAACACCTTTAAATATAGTACCACTAGACTCCAACGGATACTTCTGTCTTTGCTGGTCTGACACCCAGTTACGGGGTACGTAACACCTGTTATACCAGACATATCCCATATTTTGGCCATTGTGTCATCTGAGTCTCGGTCGTACACGGTGATTCTAGTTTCCTCTGCACGAGGACAATGAATACCTGTGGACCTTTACGATTTAAGAAAAATAATATACCTTACCCAGATTGTCTCAGGGCTATACTGACCGTCCAGAGATACTTGCAGCCGCCGTACACTTCACTGTTACCAACCGCACTTCTGATTTTATAATATCCTTCCATGTTTATGACGCACCCAGTCCTCCAACCATCCATCATACTGATGACGATCAATCTAATTGCCATTTACAGCGGAAACTCTCATCAGTTTCCTGATGAGATAACCATAAACGTTAGCCAGAAGCTGTTGTCGCTGACATGAGACAGTTACAGATGTGCAAAAAATGATGGGACAATGCAAAGTGCGAAAGGAGAGAAACCGAGAACCAGAGATAATTATAAATAATAATACAGGACAATAGCTCTATCGTACAGAATGGTTTTTTCCTGCCTGATGTAGTCAATTTATTTAGCAGTGTTTGCCCCTTCGGAAAACCCCGGAACTTATGCTTTATAACGTATCTCGCAGGAACAGACCTCAGTCTGAGATTTGCCCTTGTTTTAATAATATCGGCAGCGTCCACTTTTAGATTTCCCACAGTTTATTTATTTGGCACGTCCATCGACTGTGCCACGGAAAAACTAATTTGGATAGCTGAAGGTGTATGTCGTCGGAGGGCACTCTCAGTCCGGGAACGTAGCTACAGTGATAAAGAAACTTGTCACGTATTCAGGAACATTACATTTATATGAGGGTGTCGCTATCATGATGAAGCCATTGTTTATATAATCAGATGTCACGCCAGTGAAGCTGTGTAAGAACTCTCGTCAGTCAAAAACCATTTCTTCGACAGCCAATATTTATTTTCAGTTTCTCTTTCTGGGCCTGCTTCTAACCAGTATAACATCACCACATGGTGTTTGGCCCCAGCTCAATATTTCTCCTGCTCTCCACTCATAGACCCGTTTTTTATATACATCCTGACAGCATTGTTTACTAATCAGGAGCTACAGGTTCGCTTTGCTAATTGTCCATACCAAAGAAGACATGTTATTGAATGACAAAGTTAACGTTATCTCTCATCCGACGATGCATCCTACCCAGCGAAGCGTTTGCAAAAGTGCTGCTCTTTAATATTTTCAAGTTTTCCTGCACTTCCAGTGTTACAAGGCTTTACAGTCTTCCAGTCTGGATATCGACGATTCTTTTTCTCTCTCTCTCTCTCTTCCTCTTTCTCTCTTTCTTTCTCTCTGTCTCTTTCTGTCGCTGTCTCTCTCTTTCGGTCACTCACGCACCCAGCTATCCTTACGCTGTCTCTTCTATTCCTCTCAATCTGCTCAATAACAACTTTTCTCTGTAGGTACCGACCTGGCAAGTCATCGCGTGCCCCTCGGTTACTGGCAGTTTTTTGTGCATCTTCCATTAACCAAGGACCTTGTCGCATCTGCGGCAACTGCAGTAACGTGTTACATCTGGAGCAATAGGCGGAGCACCGCAATAAGAGGCCGGGTTCCCATTGGATACTTTTTATTTCCTGCCCATTATATCAAAAGGACTGTCTATTTAAACAGTAGAATCGGAACTTGCTGAAGCTTGGCGACAATTTGCTGCTGAGAAAATCACTCAACCCAACATTTATATAACAAAAAGATGTGGAGGTTCGTCATCTGGATCATGTGCGGAGCGTTTTTAACTGGTTTGTACGCAACAAACAATTCGTATGCCTGCTCGAAACTGAATTCTTCGAAAAACGTCAATATAATATTTCATTTCTTGATCTTATTTTTTAGATACGAGTCATGGAAACTCCGTCACTCAGACAGTGTCAACGGCAGTGAAGACAGAAGAGGAGGCTGTAACTATGAGCTGCACCTACGATACTACGTCGAGCTACTATTATTTATATTGGTACCGGCAAAGCCCAGAACAAGGTCTCGAGTACATATTGTACAAATATTATGATGGGTCTGAAGCTAAAGCCGATTTTGCCAAAAATCGCTTCAATGGCTTTTTGGAAAAGACGAAAAAATTATTCAGCGTCACCATCACTAAACTACAAATGAGCGACTCTGCAGTTTATTACTGCGCCCTACGCGACACACAGTGATGTATTCTAGTGAGATTCTCGTACAAAAATTCACTCAATGTAGCATCTATGCATTTAGCGATGCAGCTGGATATAACTCTACAATCCTCTTCTGATTGTGGTTTCCCACCACCAAAAGTACCTGTTGAAGATTCCTTTCCCTTCGTCGGTGATGATTCATCTGTCGTGTAACCGCACAACTCTTTCTAAGGTCGCAGTCAGATCTATAGCCTCAGCTGCCTCATTTCTTTTGTGAAATGTACTTTAACAGGCAAGACTGATACAAGCGATGACATTCAAACCAGAATCACGCGTGTGTGTGTGTGTGTGTGTGTGTGTGTGTGTGTGTGTGTGTGTGTGTGTGTGTGTGTGTGTGTGTGTGTGTGTGTGTGTGTGTGTTTGTGTACTGTGTATACACGTACACTTGTTTGCCACTGTATGGGCAGAGTCGCATCTGATGGATGTTATCCTTTGTGCAGCATACATTGATATTTATTTTGTTGAAGATATAAGTGACATTCTGGCTTTGTTGATTATTCTCTCTCTTCTCTCGCTTTCTCTCTCTCTGAATCTCTATGCTCTCCCCTATTTCTGCTGTCTGTCGGCCCTCTCTGTTCGTCGATCCTTCTCTCTCACTCTGTTCATCTCTTTCCCTCTCTCTCTCCTAGTTCTGTCTGTCTGTTTCCCTCTGTCGATTTGTCTCCCCCCCCCCACCCAAAAGTAATTGCTATCTCGCTCCAGCAGTCCTAGTATCTTCTGCCGCTAATCTCACGTAACTTTCGTCTTAACACTGATTCTTTCCCTCTCTCTGTCTATTCTTATTGACCTCCAGAACTTTTCTCTGGCCTCTATCTCACTCGCTCTCTCTTTTGATATCTCTCTCACTCTGTCTCTTTCTCTGTATGTTGATCTCTCTCTCCTTTCTCTGTCTGCCCATCTATCTCTCTCTGATTACCTCTTTCTTTTTTGTCTGTTGTTCTCTCTCTCTGCTTCTCTCTTTCTCTTTCGCTTTCACATCTCTCGCTATCAATTAATCCCTCACTCACTCCAGCTCCCTCAGTATTTTCACCCGCCAGACTCACGTAACTTCCGTCCTAACACTGACTCTATCTTTCTCTCTGTCTCCATCCAACTCTCTTAATCAGACTCTTTCACTTTTGCGAAGGTAAGCACTTTTGAATCTTGCGAACCCGATCTGAAGGCTATCTGGCCTTCATCCTGATGGGCGTACGTCAAATCGTTCACGAGCTGGGTGAGTTGTTTCCTGCTTGATATCATTATACGTATTCGGGCATCTTTCTCTATCGATGTATTTAATGGCGTGATGGCTAGTGCTGATTATGCTTTGGAAAGTTTTGACTAATCGGTATAGAGCTTCCCTGCCCCCTTACGAAGTTGTTTCTGATCCAGGCAGTGTTGCGGCAAGTCAGGATATTCGCTACTACGCATCTGTAAATAGATATGCATAATGCAACTCTCCACTATCCCTCAGAGAAAAAAAAACACAACAGCACAGGCAGTACTACGCTTTCCTGATTATTTAGGATGTGTTCATGGACATGAATCGTTACGAGAGATATGCACTCCAGCTATTAAATCTTCTCGCAGATTCCACTGCCGAATCACACAACGATATGTGTAGAGCGTGTTCTGCCTTATTCAGTCGCCATTTCATTTGCTTTGGTGACTTTTATGAAGACATTAATTCCCTGGCACACTGATGTATGTGGTTGCACCTCCTCTCTATAGGCCGTTTCTTGATGTTTGGCAATGAGTCTCATCATTGCTATGTCTTCAAAAAACTTGACAGTATGACTGCCCAGGACACCGGGCGTGTGTTCGTTTCTAGAACCGAGTGTAAAACAGCGAGGTTAGCACACAATTCTATCTGACACCCGTGTTAAAGATGCTGGAGAGAGTGAAACATTTGTGCACCCTGTGTATCTGTGGTTTATTGATTAGGAAGTCCAGCTGAGTTCTGTACATCTTTGACATATTTTACCTTAAACGGTGAGCAGGAGCCTTCTACCAAAGGATTTGAATACCAACTGAAATCTAGCAAAAAGCATTCTGACAAAAAAGTCCCTCTTTTAGAAATGTGTTGTGGCTAGGTGCATGTTAGGTGTAATGGCATTTGTCACAGAGCCTTAGATTTATAAACAGCATAAAGTGAAAGGAGTCATAATTTACCTCGCCGTTTCCACCGGCACTCGGATCAAGGACCTGCACACACCAGGATGAATGCAGATACCCACACTTCGCTTTGCTTTGATATCGTGTTTCCATGCACCATGTGTGCTGACAGCTCATCACACAATCTCAGGACGTCTAACTGAACAAGTTAACTCTGATGTTTCATCCTTAACACATGACCTCTTGTTTAATTCCCATCCAAGCTCAGTAAAAGAAAAAGCCAATCTACACATACACACACACACACACACACACACACACACACACACACACACACACACACACACACACACACACACGCACGCACGCACACACACACAGACACACAGACACACACACACATATATCATAATTTTGTATACCTTTGTGAAAACTCGTCTGATATCGCTAATTCTGAATAATGAAGTCGTAACCAATTAGTCTTTCCCACATAACTCAGGTCTACCAGAACGGAAGGTATTCTTATAAATATTCTGTGAATTATCTCAACATTATTTAAACCTTTCCCGCAGGGAGCTGACCAGAACTGCACACAACAAAACAAATTAGTCCTCAGTAACGCCTTAAACAGCTTCAATGTACCATCCCTCTCTGATCCATGTATTTTTGAAAACTATTACTTTATGCCAAAATCTTAAGTTAAGTCCCAATATACCTGTGATACCACTTTAAAAAATATAAAGTAGGTATATTCCCAGATTCCTTTTTTCAACCAAATTCCTCAGTTCCCTTACGTTCATTGTGAACTATTACCCTGGTTTGTCTTAACGAACTGCAGCACATCACACCTGTCTGCCATGTTTTTTTTTACCAGTTTTCCAGCTGATCTAATTCTCCTTCCAAACCATGTTAACCTTCAACTTTGAGCATGAGACCTCAGTCTTGCAGTCATCTGCAAATCGTATTGTCCAATTAACCACATTATCAACCAGATCGTGTTCACAGGTTACACACAGCATCACTGCGGTACTCTAATAGTCGCATTGTTCCCGTCAGACCGACCACTTCTAATGTCACAAACGCAAGTTCTTATCCAATTTAATACGACCGTATCTTCTTGTCCGACTTCTATGCGGGCCTCTTTCAACGGCCTTGCCAAAGAGTATTCAGACAACTATCACTGTATTCCCTTCATTCATTTTCCTGGTTTCTTCCTTGAAAAACTCTATGCGATTGGAGGACATAACCTACAAAGAACGAAGCCGAACACATTGAATACATTCTAAGGTAGAGCGATTCCATTGTTCAAAATAATGATTAATGCCCAGTGTGGCCAACCGTTTAAAGCTGTTCATGATGACTTGTGTCAGTGCTGCCGGGCTGTAGTCATTTAATCCTTCACCTTCAAGGTTTAGAGTTCTTTATTACTGCTATGAAGGTGGATGGTCAGAAATCTGAATGCATGAAGTGTTGAAAATGTCCGTTGAGTCATCAATGAGAACGTATGCACATACCCTGATACTTCACCTGAGATGTGTTCTTTCGGTCTCATAACTGGGAGAGAGTGATATGACACACATTCCTTCTCAGGTCAGCAAACGTTACAGACGTGAAGGCAGTGTTGCGGGATTTTAGTATGGAATGTACTCTCTGTTCACCCACGGTTTTGTCTGAGCCATGAGACAAAGTTTTCGAGGAACCAGCATATTCTGCAAGCTTCTTCGTAGTCTGTGACAGATGAAACATATTCTTCGATTTCCGAGGTTTCTCTTATTATGGCGGCCTTCAAGATCACCCGCAAATTAGTTCGCTTACATCATACCTGAAGGATTAAACTGGGTGCAATTATTCTGATGATGTTTGTTTTCTCCTCTGCAGTCACACATTATTTTAAATGTTGTTCCCTTGTTCTTCTGCAGGATAGGTCCTGTGAAGATCAAATTTTGCTACTCCCGGACTCATTTTATCTCTGGCACACTGTGATCCCCATGGTAGAGGGCACATGGAAGAGTCGGACCTAAGATCGCTAGTGATACTTAGTTCGTCCTATCTTTTTAATTCTGAGAGGTGACGTAGTGTTTCTACGGGCATTCTGTTAATGAAGGTACTGTAACCGTGCTTATATCTTCAGCGCAGAAATCTGTGTTTCCCGTCAATGCGCACAATGCAGACATAATTCAACTCCTTAACTCACCAACTGCAGTTCAGTATTGCAGCATATTATTTTTCACTTTTAGTTCCGTATGTCTCCGGATCACTGAATTTGGAATTGTCAAGTTCTCGAAACACAAATGAGAATATGCTATCGTGCTTTATAACAATGAATGTACACGGAATTGTTACACTCTGACTCCTGTGTGCATTTTGCTAGGGGTTAAACTAGTTGAAGTCAAAAGCCATCTTCCTATCTTGATATTCATTTTTTATACTAGCGAGATCAGTGTTTCCAATTCTTTATAGACCAACTAAAGCACTCTCATACTTGCCAATATCCCTCTTATAAACAGCTCGTGTAAAACATGAGGACCAATTGCGAACATGGGAAAAAATGATAGTATGTTAGGTTATTATTTGTCTTTAAACCTACTTTAGACGTTATCTAAGTGTATTCTAGTAGCTTCAGTATCAATGTCCACCTCAAGATTGATGATTTTTAGAATGAATTGAAATATCTGATGCAAGTTATGACAGCAGAAGTCTGAATTTCCCACGAGTAACAATGTCCAATTCCTTTCTGATTTTTGTGACTATACAGTTTACTGCACTGCCGACTCTTTCAAAAATGTCGGACTGTATGTCATCGCTCATTTCTTCAAGGCCACGAGCTATTATTACTAAAAATAATTGATTTTAGTAAAGATTCTGTAAATAGTGGGGAACACTTCTGATACTGGAGACATCATTAGTATTACAGAAAATGCATTAGTTTTCCCACACTTCCTCCGGAGTGGAAAGGAATGGGAAAGTTGAGACGGTAAATGGGAGAAGAAGTAGAACATCGATGGTGGGAAACGACGCCAGGTGTCGTGAAGGAAGGAAGGTGCAGGAAATGCCATGAATTCAGCAGTTGGGAGATCGCAGGTGGAGAAGCTAATCTGTTGAAGTAAATGGAAGAAAACAGATAAGCAAGACAGCGATGGGTACAGATAATTTAGAAAACGTTTAATTCGAGTAAGGGTAATTACGGGCTATCAGGAAGGAAATTGTAAGCAAAAATTGGAAACATATTTTCTCAGGGAAAGGTACGGAAAAATGCGGCAAATGTTCAGGGAATATTTATGTGGAGTTCCAATGAGACTGAGATTTTTTGGTATGGTACAGGAACCGTGGTGTACAAAGGCTGTAATAAATCTATTCAGGAATAAAATAAATGCATACGAAAGGTTTAAACAGCTAGGAAATGTTAGTAATCCAGAGGATTATAAGGCTAACAGGAAAGTGCTTAAGAAGGAAATCAGGAGAGCCAGAAGGGGCCATCAGAAGGCCTTGGTGGGCAGGATTAAGGGAACCCCGAAGAAATTCTATAAGCATGTGAAGAGCAAAACGATAAGACGTGAAACAATAGGACCCATCAAGTGTGACAATGGGAAATTGTGTATGGAACCCAAGGAAATGGCAGAGATACTTAATGAGTATTTTTCTTCAGTATTCACTATGGCATAGGTTCTTGGTGATAGTAGTGATGACTTTCAGCAGACTGAAATGCTTGAGAATGTAGATATTAAGAAAGTGAATGTGCTGGAGCTTTTGGCAAACTTCAACTTGAATAATCCGCCGGAACCGGATGAGATGTACCCCAGGCTACTGTGGGAGGCGAGGGTGGAGACTCCTGAGCCTCTGACTTAGATTGTTGCATCTTCAATGGGGACGTGGGAGGTTCTGCTGGATTAGAAGGTTGGGAATGTTGCTCCTTTATTCAAGAAAAGGAGAAGAGATAGACCAGGAAATTATTGACCAGAACGTCTTACCTCTGTGGTTGGTAGATTGATGGAGAAGATCCTGAGAGGCAGGATTTATGAGCACATTAAGAAGTTTAACATTGTCAGAATAATCAACATGGCTTTGTCAAGGACATGTCGTGACTTCAGCGCCTGGCTGAATCTTCTGAAGATGTGAATAATCACACTGATGAAGGAAGACTAGTAGATGTAATTTATATGGATTTCAGCAAGATATTCGATAATGTACCCAATGCAAGGCTTATTGAGAAATTAAGGAGGCATGGGATCCAACTGGACTCTGCTTAGTGGATCCAGAACTGGCTTACCCACAGAAGGCAAATAGTGGTTGTAGACGGGTCATTTCCGCATGGAGGTTGGGCCCCAGTAGACTGCCTCAGGGATTTGTTCTGGGACTTTTACTGTTCGTAATTTTTATAAATGACCTGGATGAGGAAGTAGAGGGATGTCGTGGTAAGTTTGCTTATGCCACAGGGGTTGGAGGTGTTCTGGATGTTAGGGAGGGCTATCAGAGGTTACGGCGGGACAATGATAGGATGCAAAACTGGGCTGAGAAGTGGCAAATGGAGTTCAATCCATATAAGTGTGAAACGCTTCATTTTGGTAGGTCAAATATGATGGCAGAATATAGTGTTAAAGGTTAGACTCTTGACAGGGTGCAGAACTAAAGGGATCTTAAGGGTCCGAGTCCATAGGACGCTCAAAGCAGCTGAGCAAGTTTACTCTCTGGTACAAAAAGCGTATAGAGTATTGGCCTTCATCATTCGTGGAACTGAATTTAGGAGCCGAGAGGCATTGTTGCAGCTATATGGGACTCTGTCAGACCTCACTAGAGGAAAGATGCGGAAACCATAGAAAGGGTGCAGTGGAGATGTACAAGGATGTTGTCTGGATTGGGGAGCATGCCTTCTGAGAAAAGGTTGAATAAACTCGGCCTTTTCTCCATGGAGCGAAGAATGGTGTGAGGTGACCTGATAGATGTGTATAAGACGATGAGAGGCATTGAACATGTGGATTGTCAGAGTTTTTTTTTTCCTCCAGGGTTGAATTGGTTGTCACAAGAGGACACAGGTTTAACGTGCTGGGGGTAGGTATAGAGGAGATGTCAGGGGTAAGATTTTTACTTAGAGAGTGGTGAGTGCGTGGTATGGGCTGCTTGCAAATGTGGTGGAGACGAATACGATAGGGTCTTTTAAAATACTTTCGGATAGGTACATGGTGCTTAGTAAAATACAATTTTATAAGTAAGACTCGTAATTTGTCAGGTAGGGACAGGTCCTGTATGGTGCTTTAGTTTTTCTATGTTTCTATTTTTCAAAAGAAGTATGGAACATCACTGACACACGAGAGGCGTGATAGGCAATTGAGGAGAGGAAAAGGGCAATGCATGAAAGCCTGAATTGGCGACTGGATTTTGAGAGATCGGTACTTTAAGTATCTTGCGGGAAATTGGAGAAATCAATGTTCATGACTTCATGATAGACGCTATCCTAATCGAATGCGGGGTGTGGCCTCGCGTTTGCAGAAGTACAGGGCATGGTCGACATCTTGGACGGGATTTGGTAGTGAACTTAAAATGGCAGTAATATATTGGCATCTTTGCTGCTTTAGGTAGATCGAATTTTCACGACCAAGTTTCCCCACAATCTACATTCTGTGTACGCCGTACCAGAAACACTGTATATAGTGAATAACACAAAGGGCATGGTAGAAAATTTAGACAATTTGGGCTCAAGGAGCCTGATACGCTATTTCATGATGGCCTATTCATTTCACTTATCGGTCCCAATCACCATCTTCTCCCCTTATCGCTTTAGACTGAACAATCAACAATCCGTCAAACTACGTCTTAAATATTGATGCAGATTTGGACTACGTAGCTTCCACAGATTCCCCAATCCCGGGATAAAGAAATCAATCCATATCTCCTTTCTAAAAGACGCCCATGTATTTTGAGTCTCTGTCTCATTTCTACATTCGTCCAATAATCACTTTTTTAACATCAGACCCATCTTCCATATAACCATATAACAATAAAAGCACGGAAAGGGGCCATGTCGGCCCTTCTAGTCCGTGCTGAACGCTTACGTTTACCAAGTCCCACAGATCTGCATTCAGCCCATAACCCTCCATTCCTGTCCTGTCCATATACATAGCCAATTGTTTTTTTTTCTTCTTTTTCATGGCAATATCGAAGCTGCCACTACCACTTCTATTGGAAGCTCGTTCGACACAGCTACCACTCTCTGATTAAAGATGTTCCACTTCATGTTACCCATAAACGATTGCCTCCGTATTCTCAACTAATGACCTCATGTTTGAATTTCCCCTACTCTCAATGGAAAAATCCTATCCACGTCAAATCTATCTATCTCTCTCATAATTTTAAATTCCTCTATCAACCATCCCTCCCTCAACATTCTACGCTTCAAAGAATAAAGATCTGATTTGTTCAACCTTTCTCTATAACTTAGGTGCTGAATCCCAGGTAACATTCCAGTAAATCTCCTTTGTACTCTTTATTTTGTTGACATCTTTCCTATAATTCGGTGACCAGAACTGTACACAATATTACACATTTGGCCTCACAAATGTCTTGTACAATTTTAACATTACATCCCAACTCTTATACTCAATGAATACGTACACAACGCTAGAAGAACTCAGCAGGTCAGGCAGCATCCGTGTTATACGCAATGCTCTGATTTATAGAGGCCAGCATTCCAAAAGCACTCTTCACCACACTATCAACATGAGATTCCACCTTCAGGGAACTGTGCACCATTACTCCTAGATCAGTCTGTTCTACTGCATTCCCCAATGTCCTACTATTTACCACATATGTCCTATGTTGATTAGTCCTACCAAAATCTAGCACGTCACACTTAGCAGCATTACACTCCGCCATTTTTCAACTCACTCTTCTAAGTGGCCTAAATCTCTCTGCAAGCTTTGGAAACCTACTTTATTATCCAGAACACCACCTACCTTAACATCTGCATACTTACTAATCCAAATTACCACCCCATCATCCAGATCTTAATGTATATGACAAAAAAGATTGGACCCAGCACAGGTCCCTGAGGCACATCATTAATCACCGGCCTGCAACCTGAAAAACAGTTATCCACTACTACTCTCTGGCATCACCCATCCAGCCACCATGAATTTGAATCCATTTTACGACTTCAATATTAATACCTAACGATTGAACCTTCCTAACAAACCTTCCGGAGTTTCTTAATAATGGACGCTGTCTTTCTGAGACACCGCTCAGAACGCATTAATGTGTATGATAATGTCTAACGCACTAACGTTCCACAGAGCTCCAAGGACGGAGATCTCACCTTACGGGCTTCATGTAAATTAACAAACTTATGTTACTCCTGGTACAGATACGGTTACTGTAACGTCAACGCTGCTCACATTGATCATATCCGGTTGAAATTACACAAGCTATAATGAATTAAAACAGCTGACTTCTACATTAACTTTATTAATTATGCACTTTCAAACGTAATTGTTCAGCCATGTGCATCCATTGCTCTTCAAACTCAATCACATGCTTAAATTAATCTCTATAACATTCGTCCCTATCTGTTTCATATTACAATGTCGTCATGCCTACTTGAACTAAACAAGATTCTAACTGCAGCTTGCCCTTATGAAACTGATTACAATGATTGAGGCATGAAAGGAGCATAACCCAATAACCCCTATACACAAATAAAATTACAGCCGTCAACATTGTCAGTATTCCACCAGGGAATTGACTTTAATTAATAATCCCCTTCACTCCACAAAATTGATTTCTTCTCAACACATTTGTTTACAGTCGCAGTGTGTGCAGAGAAACGACTGCCGTTATTGCAGAAAACCGACCATCTAACATGTAGACACTGGTGCAATAATTCATTTGAAGGAAATTCGGACAGACTATCAGCGATAGACCGAGCAAAACAGGGACTTGAATTATTCCCGAAACAAAGGGATTTACAATCAGCTGTCATTGGATTCCGCTTTAAATAAACATAGAAAGTGGAAAATCCGTGCTAGTCAAAATAAATAGACGATCGTAAACATGAAGCGCAGGGTTTAATGACTTTAGGTAAGCCAACAATTTGCAAATACAGTGCACAAGACTGCTGGGCTGATTAATTTAGGTATCGGGCTGTAATTCAGGAAACAAAATATCTTCACTAACCTGAGAACAATTTCCTGGTAGTATTGTCGAAGATAATTTTACTGAAATGTATCGTTGTTAAAACACTAGAACACCCTTTCGAAATTGTAGTAGTCAAGGTCCATATTATAACATCTCCAATAATCTGAAGACAACTGTTCATTTACATAACAAATATTATATAATTTTAGCACGAACTCTGCATAGAATATTTTAGTGTACGTAGCACGATATTTAGACTGCTCACACGAATGACACTATGGCAGGCCTTCCCATTAACCTATAGTATATCAAGAAAAATCTTTCTCTCTTCATGTTACTGAAGCCCCGTTAAATTGTCTCCCATGATTCTGTTACTCATCAGTCAGACTCGTTTTGAATGGTGTTATGAGTGATGTCAATGTAATTTCCTGAAAAGTGAGATGCCAGCTGTGCAATTGTGTAGATCTGTAAACTACATCCTGCTTGATTGGTTTGGTAGTTTTAGTAGCACTATCAAGGATGAGCTGCAATTTAAAATTTAATTTCGTCCTGTACCAGTGCAACCATCTGCTTGTTATTTCAAAAGTTTCAAAGGTACGGTTAATGAAAGAGAAATGTATATGATATACATCCTAAAATTCTTGTTTCTTCATGATTAACCACGAAAGCAGAGGAGGGTCCTCCAAAAATGACTGACAGTTAAAGGTTAGAACGCCAAAGTATCTTCCAGCTCACCTCCTTATGTCCCTTAAGCGGCAACAATCAACAATTTCACCTACTCCCTATTGGTGATCGTGGCGTAACATTCCGGCAATATTAGATTGCAGTTACCTAGTGCTCCACAGAAGGGCATGGCGATTTTGCTCTGAAAGAATGTTCTGAAGTACAGACAAATAAATAAGTTGTTATGTTAAAAACAACAATTAATATTAAATTGCGGAAACCGTGAGATTTCATTACAGTAGCAGAAACTGCAAAATAACCAGCATCCACCGCAATGCAAGGAAAATAAGCTATTCTTCAAAATATTATGAGGAAAAGATAAACAACGGGAGGTTGGTGTTTCTTCTGTCGTGTGAATGACTATAGACGAGATTTTGAGGGCCAGCTGCCCAATGGAACAGTTTGAGGAGTAATGTGCTGAGGGCGATTTAATATCAGGAAATATATTGTTATCTCAGTGCATACGGGACGACCAAGGACCTGCTGGTGCGCAGACAGCGACGGTTACTCTTACCTACCACTAGAGAACGCAAGTAGTTATTGTACAGGTTCAGGATACCTCTGTACCCCTGTGGGTCTCAGAGCACAGTAATACATGGCAGTGTCTTCTAATTTTGTTTCGGATACTGTCATTGGGACCGTTCGACTTGAATCGTTCAATTGCGCTGTGAACCGTTGTCGGAAAATATTCTCTCGCTGGCTGCCAAATTTCGTAAGGCGCAACAGAAACTCTAGTGAACCTCCGGGATACTGACGGTACCAGAATAAATTGGGGCTGGTGCTTGTTGTTGTATAGTTACAATTTAACACTGCAACGTCCCCTTCCGTGACTGTAGTGACAGCAGCTGGCTGATAAACGGCATCGCCTCCGCAATATCCTGTCACAGACAAAAAATAAGTTCAAAATTTTAGTCAAATAATATCAATATTCTACTCACATACTGACGAAGCACACTCTGGTTCCTTTGTACTGTCTGGAGACGAGGGGTGCGGGTTACAATTTGAGGTAGAAGTCTTATGCCTGTAGGGGCTGCAGAACAGACTAAATTAAATTAACTTTTGTGAAAATTTCCAATTATCGATTTAAATTGAAATTAGCGATTTCTCGTCCCCATTCCATCTCAGGAGGGAAGCGAAGACAATGCTTTCCCGCCAAAGCCTGAAGCCATTCGCCTGATGTTGGACTGGAAATACCGATCAAACCTGTTATTCCCACTTGCAGGAAATTTGAAAACATGTTACTTTCGTATCCTCAAGTCCTTTCCTCTCATGGTCAATATTGCATTACTGCTATTCCGAATTTTTTTTTTTTGGTTTGCACGGTCAGAAAAAAAAATGTTGATGTTGAAAATGATGAAATACTTACCGATCAGAAGTGCTGCTGGAATAATAAACAAATACAAAACGAACATGTTTGTGCTCTGTTCGGTGTGACTTTGTACTGGAAATATTTATTCTCCAAACATTTACATCACCGTATGTAAAGAATGTGGTCTTGTTTGTAAAGAAGCCATTGGTCTCATCCACGTTGCATAAAGGTATTTGCTTCTCCAAGTCACCCAATCATCACACGTACAATCATGTAGAATTTCTTTGTTCTTCAACACAACCAATAAGCTGAAAGGTGGCAGATTGGGCCTAACCGGATATAACTTACTTCCTCCGTTCAAAAAGATTCAACTGCAAGTAAACATAAAGGCAAAATGATAGTATCAAAAATTACTTCACATGATATCGTTCGAAATAATGGAGTTGTTCTTTTTTCGTAAGGTCCAAAGAAAGAAGGTTGATGTCGTTTCTTGGAGGAAAAACAGCAGAATATGTTGAACAGGCAAAGTGCACACAGGAGTTTCTAGTTCATTCCACCTCGGGTTCAAATTGTTTGATTTTTTTTCATATTATAAACAAATACTTGGCAAATAAATCATAACAGATTCAGCATCCAAACAATCTACCGCAAATAACAGTAACCTCAGCCCACCATGACCAATCTGGCTCGTTTATATCATCCTATCCCAACGACATCTTCCTTTGTTCTGTATGAGACCTCTTTCCTTTTCCAAATTATCCAGCAAACTACAGAAATTGCCCAGATTTATATCACTGTCTGTGATTGCGAGTTGGAGATATCAGCCACGATTTTTGAGATTTAAAAAAATCATTGTGCAGTTCTACTTCAACTTGATTCCTCGCAAATTAAAAGTACACCCTCTTTAGTTTGCGTCAAGGATTTGCCAGCATTGCGAATGTACTTTCTACGTCATTTACATTTTGCATTTTAATTGATATACTTCCCTGTGTTCAGTATACACATCCAGTCGTTGCAGGCAAGTAGACCCAATCGACATATTTCATCGAAATCTTCCAATCGAGACAACAGTGTTGTGACTCCTTGTGTACAGAGACATGACAGATCCTGGCAACGGTGCATTCTGCTTGCCTCAACTGGATCGCAAGTGTCAGCAGATTTATAAAATTAGTAGTTAAATAATGAATTCACTGTGGCTGTAACGTTGCATATAATTATCCCATGAAAAAACTATTTGATGTTTTATAATCCATTCATGTGTAACTGGTTTCTTCTTTTATGTTACTGCTAAGGCTAATAAAATCGCTTCACTGTAATATTATCTGCTAAGGCAATGGTTCTCTGGAGCAGCATATTTGTGTCATAGTTACTGATAAAGACCATTGTATTAATTTGAAAACGAATTGGGATAGTTGTTATTCTTCTTGTGTGGGAACGCTATTATTTGTCGCGGGTTTTGGGTGAAGTAGCGATGGGAACTGAGAGAGGAGACGCGATGCTGTAAGCTGTGCGACGGAACGGACCCCGAGAGAGGCATAGGGTCTTCGGCGAGGAGAAGATACACAGACAGACTCGAGTAGGGCGTTTGGTCGATAACCGAGGGTGGTCCAATTCGTGGTTCGGCGGAGTTCGGAGGACATCGACTGGAGCAAGGTGGACCCGGTTCTGTAAGTGCTCCAACGGCGTGTGCAAAAACTGGTTAGTAATAATGGCGCTTTTTTCTTTTTTTTAACAGTTAAACATTTCTTATTTTGTTCCTTTACTATCTAAGTAGTCAAAATAAGAATTATATAGTGTAATCATTTAATCGCATATGGTGTATTGTCTGTGATTTGTAGTGGAGGGCTGCATCATAGAGCATCTACAGAAACTCGATTAACTATTTTGGCAGGGCCGAAGTCTGCTCCCCTAGACGAAGTCGAGGGTAGCGACCCTGAGGCTTACCAAGTGGCTACACATGGATATTTGAAATAAGTAATTTACACAGTGATCTGATGTTTAATGGTGTCAATATAGTGTTGTCATTGTATTTTCGTAGATCCGACTCCTGAACTTTCCATTGAGTCTTCGCTACACCATTCAAACAAAATAAAGTGCTAGACGCAATCTTCATCAACATTGATACTCTTAATACTCATACATTTATCAAGCTCAGTACGAGAACGAGAGGTTTAATGAGATATTATATAAAAATGAGACCGGAAATATCACACAACACACACACAAAATGCTGGTGGGACACAGCAGGCCAAGCAGCATCTGTAGGGAGTAGCACAGTCGGCGTGTCGTCAGCCTCTTGACGAATGGTCTCGGCCCGAAACGTCGACAGTGTTTCTCCTTATAGATGCTGCCTGCTCTGCTGTGACCCACCAGCATTTTGTGTGTTTTGTTTGAATTTCCTGCAAATGCAGATTTCCTCGTGTTTGCTCCGGAAATATCACAGTTCTACAAGCTATTTTACGTGTTCATAATGCTAAAGACGATCAAACGTTCTGCTGAGGCTTAAATTCTGATTACATCCCTAAATACCATGTAGCGATAAGAAAGAACAAAGACAGAAACAATTTCAACACAGTTTATTGAAAGTATAACGGGACCTTTGGTATGCACAGGTGAGAGATAAAGCAAAGTAGAATGTTACTGCTCAAAATGGTATTTCAAATGGCATAATGCCATTAGATTTCATCTGGAAAGTCAAAGTAATACTGAAAGTTTAGATTATCTCTTGTTTAAAGTACTGTTCCGAACAATGATGTGCAATGAATTACCAACTTGTCGGAAAGTTACCTAACAACATGCCAACACGACATTCGAACATTGTCCCTTAGCATTGCTAAAGGTTGAGAACAAATCGGGTCGTGACATCGAGGGGTGTCGTTAAACGCTTCGGATGAATTGAAATATTCCCGTGCGTAAAACCTGCATCTCTTTGGTGGGTGCAAACCTTCTTCAACTAATGGCGTCAACCACCGATCTCGGGACACTTTTGCCCAATGCAGCTCAGAAAATTAGAGGGCTGCGGTAACCCTAATGTACCCATATGTTCTGTACAGCATTGTTGGCAGAAGTGCCTGTATTGTGCTATGGTTCTTCTGTGGATGTGTCAATATATCTAACTCACGCAGTTGATTTGAGTATTTAGCAGCCAAATTTACAGAAATAGATTAAAAAAAAGAAACAGCAAGCTTCTGGACGGGAATCGTTGATTAGAGTGCTGCACTGACGCAGCCTGAGCGTTCCCACGCAAGTTCTATAAAGATTTTCGACAGGGGTCCCGGTGCCTATAAAAGAGAATTACCGCATAGCGAGCTATTTATCGTGGGAGTGGTTGTCGTAGGAATAGTCTGACGCAGCGCAGTAAGGCTTTGGCTTAACAAGGTTTATTTGAGTTCAGGGAGAGTCATTTTAAGGGTATTTCTTAGTGCTTATTCAACTGAATGTCTGCAGAGCCGGAGTCCGTTCTGGGTGTAAGGTGTGCGATTTTCAGGAGGCCTCCAGTCGCTCCAATGGCTACATCTGCGCCATGTGCATTGAAATGCAGATCTTTAGGGACTGTGTAACCGGACGTGTAGCTCGATGACCTTCAGCTTGCTAGGGGAAGTAAAACAGAGATAAACTGGAGCAACCGGGAATTAGTAATTCCCATTCTATAGGAGGTAGATAAATGTGTGATCGTAAGGACAGGAAAGCGGGAACACCTAATAGTGTTAAGCACACCTGTGCTCGAACTGCTCAACAATACGTAGACCGTTTTGAGAGCTGTTTGTGCTAACGACCTAACGGGAATGCAGCAGAAGCCGCACCTCTGGCACCTATTTTGTAGCGTAAGCAACTGAAGTGGATAGCATCCGTAACAACGCACTTTATATTCATGAGTAAAGATTTGTGAATTTATGGACCATATAGACAATAGACAATAGTCAATAGCGGCAGGAGTAGGTCATTCGGTTCTTCGAGCAATCAACGCCCTTCACTGTGATCATGGCTGATCAGCCACAGTTAGTATCACGTTCCTGCCTTCTCCCCATATCCATTGACTCCGCTATACTTAAGAGCTCTATCTAACTCCTTCTTGAAAGCATCCAGATAATTGACCTCCACTGCCTTCTGAGGCAGAGCATTATACAGATCCATAACTCACTGGATGAAAAAGGTTTTCCTCAACTCCGTTCTAAATTGCCGACCCATTATTCTTAAATTGTGACCACTAGTACTGGACTCCCCCAACATCGGGATCATTTTTCCTGCCTCTAAGGTGCCGAATCCCTTAATAATTTTATACGTTTCAATCAGATCCCCTCTCATCCTCCTAAATTCCAATGTATACAAGCCAAGTCGCTCCAATCTTTCAAACTATGACAGTGCCGCCATCCCGGGAATTAACCTCGTGAGCCTACTCTAAACTCCCTCAACAGTTAGAATGTCCTTCCTCAAATTCGGAGACCAAAACTGCACACAATAACCCAGGTGTGGTCTCACCAGGGCCCTGTGCAACTGCAGAAGGATCATTATGCTCCTATACTCAAATCCCCTTGCTATGGAGACCAACATGTCATTGGCTTTCTTCATTGCCTACAGTACCTGCATGCTTGCTTTCAGTGACTCATGAACAAGAACACCTAGATCTCGTTGTACTTCCCCTTCTCCTAACTTGACACCATTCAGATAGTAACCTGCCTTCCTGTTCTTACCAACAAAGTGGATAATCTCAAATTTATGCACATTAAACTACATCTGACATGCATCTGCCCACTCACTCAAACTGCCCAATTCACCCTGCATTCTTCTAATATCTTCCTCACATTTCACACTGTCACCCAACTTTGTGTCATCTGCAAATTTGATAATCTTACTTTTAATCCCTTCATCTAAATCGTCAGTACATATTGTAAATAGCTGCAATGCCAGCTCCGAGCCTTGCGGTACCCCGCAAGTCACTGTCTTCCGTTAATCCCTAGTCTTTGTTTCCTGTCTGCTAAACAGTTTTCTATCCATGTCAGTACCCTACCCCCAATACCACGTGCTCTACTTTTGCCCACTAATCTCCTATGTGGAACCATCTGAAAGGCTTTCTGAAAGTCCAGGTACAGTACACTCACTGGCTCTCCCTTGTCTATTTTCATAGTTTCATTCTCAATAAATTCGAGAAGATTAGACAACCATGATTTCCTCTTCGTTAATCCATGCTGACTCGGACCGATCCTGTTACTGCTATCCAAATTGCCAGAGAAAAAGAAAATTCAGAGCTAGGAATTAAGCTGAGTATCTGGACCTCAAGTGCAGTGTTGTTGGAATTGCATGTATGCAGAGCCGGTGTCCATTCTGCGTGTCAAGTGTAGGATTTTCTGGAGACCTCCAGTGGCTTCAGTGGCTACATCTGCGGCAGGTGCATTGAAATGAAGCACTTTAGTGACTGTGTAACTGGAGGGGCATCTCGATAGCCTTTAGCTTGTAAGGGAAAGTAAAACAGAGATAGGAAGGAGCAACCGGGAATTAGTCATTCCAATTCTATAGGAGGTAGATAAATGTGTGATCGTAAGGAGAGGGAAGCGGGAACACCTAATAGTGGTATGTACAACTGTGGCCGCCCTGCTCAACAATATTAGTCCGTTTTGAGAGCTGTTTCGGTGAAACGATCTAACAGAAATGCAACAGAGGGTGTGCCTCTGGCACATACTTTGGTTCTGTGGCGCTGACATGCAAGCAACTGACGTGCATAGCATCCTAAACAGCAGACTGCATAGTGATGGGTATAGATTTGCGAATTTATGGATTCATAGACACAACATGGAAGTGTAAATAGTAGATGGTCTAACGAGTGTTATGATCTTGGATGATTCCGGGAACGTCCAGAATGTACTGAAATAGGAGTCTGAGCAGCCAAAAGTTGGGGTGCCAATTGGTATAAACAACATGGGGAAAAATCAATTGTGAGGACAATAACACATATGCACATCTGGGAGGCACATGTCAGTCTGCAAGGGGAAAGTTGGAGAGTGCATTTTGACAGCATTGTCTATTCACCCTGTTCTCCGATCTGCATTTAAGGAAGCGCCTAGTCGCATTAGCCTGGTGGATGATCATAAGCGAGGGACTGTACGCTTAGTCCAATCCACTGGTTTTACGGCTTAGGGAATCAACTAGAGTGATGGAAGCACCATATTTCCAGGAATGCATGATCCCGAGGTCTACTTGATTGATGTTTTACTGTTCGTGTACTGTTAAGGCCTGAAGTGCGGTACCTCTCTGTTCTACTGGTTAACAGCATGACGGTTATTGTCCGGAGAATTCGGAGAAGAATGCCTCCTTCATGCAGCGGGTGATAATGGCTGATATCTCTTCCATGACGGAAATGTCGGGTGTCTGTGTGAGACAAACTGGAGTGAAATTCTTTCAAAAATGCAGTAGATGACTGCCCAGTCATTCAACATTGGGGATTCCCCGGTACATGAAAGCTGGAAGAAGAAGTTGTTAGAGTATGCGATGAAACTGGAAGATGCAGTTTCTATTGATGATTCTGATGTTGGTAGCTCTGAAAACACTCATTAACCACCCGGTTGACAGAGAACACCCCATTCAGAGAAGTGACCACGTTCGGCAGCATACAAGGAAGTTGAACGAAACTGGTCTCATCACTGAGACTAGAAACATCTTTCTGTCTCCACTGGTGGTGGGCAGAAAGAAGAATGCTAAGGTCCAGATTTATGTCGATTTTCGGACACTGAACAAGCTTGCAGTTCTCGAAATGTATTCGGTACAGAGAAGCGAAAGGGGACCCTATCTAAGCAGACAATATGAAACATTCTACGGTGTCTGTATTACTGACAGAACGGTCCATATTGGAGCTGAGGAACCAGGTTCAATACCGGGATCGTCGCCTCCAGATCGACCACGGCGGTATCAGCTGGTTCTACCTGAGAATTATTGTAGCATTGAAGTGACGTTACTTAATGATGATTCCGGCCATTTGGGGTGTGCAAGAGCTGTGGTCTGTTCAGTTATCGGTTCTATTAAGTGCGAACGAAGCCGGAGGTCGAAGAGCTCATTTGGTCGTGCATTCGATATATAAAGAGGAAGACGCTCCTTACGAGGCCGATCGTCTATCGCACTTGCAGCGTACCTGATCTGTTGTGTATTGATTTCCTATCGATAGAGAATGTTGCCAGAAACTAGGTGAATGTATTGGTTTGTCAGGAGGGGCCGGTTGCGGTAGGACTCAAGTGCAAACCAACGAATGTTCTTTTACCAGGATTTCATTAGCGGCCCCAGAGGCAACAGTCTTTCAACACCAGGAAGCAGGCACGAAGTCGGAATGGCAGGCGGAGGTCTTACTCGAGAAAGGCTGACCGGCGAGGGCAGACGATTACGGATGCTTCAGACGAGAATCGGTTTCCAAAGAAGCAGAATCCGGAATCACTGAATTCAACAAATTCACTATAGCAGGCTGGAACGACTCAGTTCAGGACGGGGACCAACAGGCAGAGAGTGTGAGTCGAGGCAGGGTTTAAGTGGACCGGGTAATGAGCGAGAACAGAAACAGGTCGGTGCTATTGAGGAAATAAGTGGGTAATTGGCGAGAGTTCGATTAGGGAAGGGGCTGGTTCAAAACCCACATGACCAGGTGAAAGAAGGTAGAATTTAAGGGCTGTAGAGGTCCAGAGCTTTCTGCAGAGCCATTTGACCCCGTGCTCAGGTCGGAACCTTAACATGGTTATGATGGATTATTACACACGATATGCACAAAACTTCCCTATCTTGGATTAGAAGGCGTCAAACGTGGCCAGTGTTGTGGAAAAAGTATTTCGTTTATTTTTGATGGAATTTCCAGTACAGGGTCATATATGAGTTATTGAGCATGCTTGGAGTTGAGCCTAACGGTTCAATCGGACCTTGCTAGACATGCTCGGAACCTTGGAGATCTCGTTAAAAAGAAAAAGTTGACTCAATATATAGGATATCTGGTCCACTGCTACAATTGTACACAGAATAAAACAACCAGCTACTATCCATAATATCTGATGTTTGTGCGCAATGCGAAGTTGCTCGCCTTTATCGTTTTAGGACTGGTGGAAAGGATCTACAGCAGATGTCTTATAAAAAAACATGTGTCTGAATTGAGATGAGGAAAGTTTATGAACTATCTGTGGTCTCGGCTACCAAGCAGAATCAAGGAAATAAAATGACGTATAATCAAAATGTTAAGTTCTCCCAACTAGTGGCCAAAGACCGAGTACTTATAATGAATTTATGACAGCTAGCAAGTGTGTTTACAAGCATTTTAATCATTTCGTCTCCCAGTTATAAAGGTCCTCCAGCTTTAAAACATCAGCATTCTTCCTGCACTTAAAAAGACCAACGTAACATATATGAGCGACTGGCGTTCTGTCGCACTCAACTAAATAATAAGCAAATGCTTTGAGATTATGCTTAAGTACCACATCGGCAGTATGCTGCCTCCCATGCTGGTCCACTAGAATTCACCAAACCTCACAACCGATCGACAGCCGACACATTAGCCACTGCTCTACACACCGTCCTCACACAACGAGAAATGAAGGATGGTATTGTTACAATGCAGTTCTTGAAATACAGTTGAGCGTTCAACACTATCATTCCCTCCAGGCTCCATAAAAAGCTCAGAGACCTCGGCCTTCACCTTGGCTTGTGTGGCTGGATCTTGTGCAGCAGAGATGTGAACTGCACACTATTCCGGACATTTGCAAAGAACGATGTATAAAAATATCCAAATAGATCTTTGGGGGCCGGAGTCACACCAACAACAAACTGATCCATCTGCTACCATCCCCGAAAAGGCACAGCAGCAAAAACAGCAGTACCATCAGGCTATGGGACAGCAGGACCTGCCGGCACGCAGAGAGCGGCGGTTACACTCAGCTGCCACTAGAGAACGCAAGTAGTTATTGTACAGGTTCAGACTACTTCTGTACCCCTGTGGGTCTCAGAGCACAGTAATACATGGCAGTGTCTTCTAGTTTTGTTTCGGATACTGTCATTGGGACCGTTCTACTTGAAACATTCAACTGCGCAGTGAACCGTTGTGGAAGATTATTCTCTCGCTGGCTGTCAAATTTCGAAAGGCGCAACAGAAACTCTAGTGAGCCTCCGGGATACTGACGGTACCAGAATAAATCGGGGCTCGAGCTTGTTGTTGTATAATTACAATTTAACACTGCAACGTCCCCTTCCGTGACTGTAGTGACAGCAGCTGGCTGATAAACGGCATCGCCTCGGCAATATCCTGTCACAGAGCAAATATAGGTTCAAAAGTTAGTCAAATAATATCAATATTCTACACGCATACCGACGAAGCACTCGCTGCTTCCTTTGTACTGTCTGGAGACGAGGGGTGGAGGTTACAATTTGAGGTAGAATTTTTGCGCCTTCATAAATAAGCAGGGGTGGCAGAAAAGGTTGAATGATATTAACTTTTTGAGACATCTTCCAATTGTCTTTATTAGCGAGTTCTTGTCCTCATTCCATCTCAGGAGGGAAGCAAAGACAACGCTTTCCAACCAAAGCCTGAAACCATTCGCCTGATGTTTGACTGGAAATACCGATCAAACCTGCTATTCCCACTTATAGGAAATTTGAATCCATATTACTTTCCTACCCTCAATTCCTTTCCTCTCATGGTCAGTATTGCATTACTGGTATTCCATTAAATTATTTTGTTTTGCTCGGTCAGAAAAAAAAAACTTCCTTACGTTGAAAATGATGAAAAACTTACCAATCAGAAGTGCTGCTGAGATAAGAAACAGATATAGAACGAACATTTTTGTGATCTGTTCGGTGTGAGTTTGTACTGGAAATATTTATTCTCAAACAAAAAATCGTCACTGTATCTAATGAACTCGGTCTTGTTTGTAAAGAAGCCATTGGTCTCATCCACGTTGCATAAAGTTATTTCCTTCTCCAAGTCACCCAATCATCACACGTACAATCATGTAGTACTTATTTGATCTTCAATACAGCCAATCAGCTGTAAGGTGGCAGATTGGGCCTGAGCGGATATAACTTACTTCCACCGTTCAAAAAGATTCAGCTGCATGTAAACTTAAAGGGAAAATGTTAGCATCAAAAAATTACTTCACATGATGTCGTTCGAAATATTGGAGTTTGTTTTTTTTGTAAAGTCCAAAGAAAGAAGGTTGGTTTTTCCTCTTGGAGGAAAGCCATCAGACTATGTTGAACAGGCAGACTGCACTGGGGAGGTTCTAGTTCATTCTGCGTCGGCTTCAGATTGTTTGATATTTTGATATTATTAAAAAAATGGCAAACATTTCATAAGAGTCTCAATGCCGAAACAATCTACAGAAATGAACAATAACCTCAGCCCACCATGACCAATCTGGCATGTTTATATCGTCCTATCCCAACGACATCTTCCTTTATTCTGTATGAGCCCTCTTTCATTTTCCAAATTAAGCAGCAATCTAGAGAAATTGCCCAGATTTATATCACTGTCTGTGATTGCGAGCTGGAGATATCAATCACGTTCTTTGCAGATTAAAATAAGCCATTTTGTAGTTCTTCTTCAATTTGTTTCCTCGCAAATTAAAACTACACCCTCTTCACTTTGCGTCAAGGATTTGCAAGCATTTCGAATGTATTTTCTACGTCATTTACTTTTTGTATTTTAATTGATATACTTCCCTGTATTTACAATGCACATCCAGTCGTTTCAGCAAGTCGACCCAATCGTCATATTTCATCGAAATCTTGCAATCGAGACAATACTGTTGTGACTCCATGTGTGCAGAGACAGGTCAGATCCTGGCACTGGTGCCGTCTGTTTGCCACAACTGGATCGCAAGTGTCAGCAGATTTTTAAAATCAGTAGTTAAGTAATTCACTGTGGCTGTAACGTTGCATATAATCGCCCCATGAAAAACGTATTTGATGTTTTGTAATCGAGACGTGTAAGGGGTTTCTTCTTTTATGTTACTGCTAAGCCTAATAAAATGGCTGCTCTGTAATATTAACTGCTCAGGCAACGGTTCTCTGTATCTGCATATTTTGTGTCATGATTACTGATAACGACTAGTTTGTATTTGTACTGTTCTCGCAAAGGTGTAAACACGCTAAACTAAACTCCAAGTATAAACCGGTCAATGAGGTGCGATCCCTGTAAGATTAACCGTTTACTGTTCTCTCTTCCACATTTACGTATGATGTAAACTGTTGATAAAACAATACGAAATATATTCAGTATTTGTTTCCTTTTTGGCATCACATTTACGTAATATACGCTGGGAAAAATAAAACTACAACAAACTACAGTACATTAAAGTACAACATAAAGTAAGTATCTCCCTACGCCATCAACTGCTTTAAATAAACTTCAACACAAACTATCCGGAACTCTTTAAATAACAAAGAACATAAACTTTATCAGCCGTCATTGCTTTTAACAGAATCAGCGTTAACATTTTTACTTCAACATATCGATTTCCTTATGAACTTACGGCGTTGCTTCTATGATGTTTCTAGTGCGTAGAAAGAAAACTTTTCTCGCGCTGATGCTGCACACAGAAGCTCCCCCCTTCCCGTTTCTCCAAACCCGTATTTTCCCACAGGACGCAGCGAAACCGGGTGTGACGTCATCGCATGCCGCGAAATATCACAGACAACGAATGCACTTTAAACAACCTTAACTTTAACTAGAAAACGATTACAAACGAATTGCTAAAGCGAAAATATAATAAACTAAACGAATGCCTTAAGGGCAACACTCTCCCCGTCTGACCTTTGATAGATAGATAGATAGATAGATAGATAGATAGATAGACTGATAGATAGATAGATAGATAGATAGATAGATAGATAGATAGATAGATAGATAGATAGATAGATAGATAGATAGATACTTTATTCATCCCCATGGGGAAATTCAACTTTTTTTTTCCAATGTCCCATACACTTGTTGTAGCAGAACTAATTACATACAATACTTAACTCAGTAAAAAAAAATATGATATGCATCTAAATCACCATCTCATAAAACATTAATAATAGCTTTTAAAAAGTTCTTAAGTCCTGGCGGTAGAATTGTAAAGCCTAATGGCATTGGGGAGTATTGACCTCTTCATCCTGTCTGAGGAGCATTGCATCGATAGTAACCTGTCGCTGAAACTGCTTCTCTGTCTCTGGATGGTGCTATGTAGAGGATGTTCAGAGTTATCCATAATTGACCGTAGCCTACTCAGCGCCCTTCGCTCAGCTACCGATGTTAAACTCTCCAGTACTTTGCCCACGACAGAGCCCGCCTTCCTTACCAGCTTATTAAGAGTACAGTCGACTCTGTGCCTTCCTGCACAAGGCATCTGTGTTGGCAGTCCAGTCTAGCTTCTCGTCCAACTAGATAGATAGATAGATAGATAGATAGATAGATACTTTATTCATCCCCATGGGGAAATTCCAACTTTTTTCCAATGTCCCATACACTTGTTGTAGCAAAACTAATTACATACAATACTTAACTCAGTACTTAACTGTACTCCCGAATACTTGTAGGTCTTAACCTGCTCCACACATTCTCCATTAATGATCACTGGCTCCATATGAGGCCTAGATCTCCTAAAGTCCACCACTATCTCCTTGGTCTTGGTGATATTGAGACGCAGGTAGTTTGAGTTGCACCATATCACAAAGTCCTGTATCAGTTTCCTATACTCCTCCTCCTGTCCATTCCTGACACACCCCACTATGGCCGTGTCATCAGCGAACTTCTGCACATGGTAAGGTCACTGTGAACATAAAACAAACTGGAGTCTCTATATCAGTCCTTAGGTAAAAGTAGAATGACTTCTGCAACTGGCGTTTCGTAAGTTTTCACATCACCTTGGTCAGAAATTTTCAACTCATCCTTCCTGACGTGTCCATCCCTACCAGGGAATGTGGCAGTGATCCTGGCCATTGGCCAGCAGTTACGGGTGTTCGCTTGTCCCTGAGCTGGACTAAATCTCCAACTTGAAGATCCCTGCGAGGTTCTGTCCACTTTTGTCCATGTTGCAACAAAGGTAGATATTCATGTCTCCAACGAGACCAGAAATGATTTCCGAGATCCTGAACCTGTCTCCATTGCTTTGTGTACAAGTCCTTATCTGAGAAGTCCCCAGGTGGAGGGGGAGCTCCTGTCTTCTGCGTAAGGAGTATTAATGGCGATAGTATGAAGGGGCTTTCCAGGTCAGAGGAGACAGGTAGGAGTGGTCGTGCATTTATAACAGCTGTGACCTCGGCCATCAGTGTGCACACTATTTCGTGGGTCAGTTGGGTGTGTTGCAGCAGAAGCATTGAATCCAGGATCCTTCTGGCGATACCAATCATCCGCTCCCATGAGCCTCCCATGTGAGAGGCGTGTGGTGTGTTGAAGTCCCAGTTGCATCCCTGCTGACTGAGGTACCTTTACACCGTCTTGTCCGTCCCGAGCACCTTGGACGCTCCAACAAAGTTCGTGCCGCAATCAGACATTAATTGTTCTGCATGGCCTCTTAGTGCAAAGAAGCGCCTGAGAGCATTAATGCAGCTGGATGTGCCCAAAGATTCGATGACTTCAATGTGTACCGCTCTCGAACTCATGCAGCTGTACATGATGGCCCACCGTTTGCTCTCTGCTTGTCCTCCGCTTGTGCGACTAGTGGTTATAGTCCACGGACCAAATACATCGAACCCCACATAAGTAAAAGGAGGGCAGGTTTCAAGGCATTCTGGTGGGAGGTTCGCCATACGTTGAGCTTCCATCTTCCCTCGCAGTTTCCTGCAGGTTACACATTTGTGGAGTACTGAATTGATCAGTGTTTTCCTTCCCAAGATCCACAGTCCTGCTGCCCTGATTGCTCCTTCCGTCAGCTGACGGCCCTGATGCCTTACCTGTTCATGGTGTTGGCGAGTAAGCAGTAACGACATATTGCTATCTTTGGGCAGGATTACTGGGCTCTTTTCTGAAGCTGAAAGGCGAGAGTGTAACCGGCCTCCAATGCAAGTGAGATCGTTCTTCAGGATCGGGTTGAGTTTCCTCAAAGGGCTGTCCTTTGGTATTGGTATATTAACTTGGAGGACCGAAAATTCCCTTGCAAAAGCTGCTCTTTGAGTTACTTTAAGGATGACATCCTTTGCCTGGGCCAATTCGTCCGCAGTGTACCTACGTGGTATATGAAGCTGTTTTAGATCTTGAAGTGGATCTCAACAAGCACCCCATCTGATTAGCAGGTCCTCTGATAGGGGAGTATCCCAGTCGGAGAGCTCAGAGGTAAGTTCCCTGAGAAGGGCTCTTCCTTGGATCATAACTGGTGTCAGTAGACCAAAGAGATAAAAAAAAAACTGTTGATAGTGGAGAGAACTCCACAGCGGGTGAATGGCTTGATCACGGTCGGTACGGAGAACGTGAATGTGTCAGTTGTGATCTCTCAAAGGAGGCCCAAACTCCTTTGTGTGGGTATGGTTTCTCCATCTAGATTTAGGTGTTTGATTGCCTGAGCACAGTCATCGTGTAGAAAGGCCTCCATTACTGCCTGACAGTTTGATGCGAAGTTGTGCAAGCGGAGGTTTGACTCAGCGATGAGGCTTGTGTATGTCGGAGCAGTTCGATTGCTTCGTCTTCTTTCTGTACCGATATCAACCCATCATCGACATAGAAGTGCCTTTCTACAGACGTAACGGTGTCATCGCCATACTCCTGTGCGCCCTCTCTGATGGCTCTTCGTAGCCCATAGATGGCCACGGCAGGTGATGGACTATTGCCGAAAACGTGAACTTTCATCCGGTACAATATGACTTCCTTGTTAATATCATTGTCCTTGTGCCGAAAGAAACGGAGGAAATTGCGATGGTCTTCCTGTACTAAGAAACATTGGAACATCTGCTGGATGTCCGCTAAGATTGCGACCTTCTCCTTCCGGAAGCGCAGCAGGACCCCGAGAAGGGTATTGTTGTGGTCGGGGCTTGTGAGGAGCACATCATTAAGGGAGTTACCAGCGCACTGATCACTGGAGTCGGAGACCACACTGATCTGATTGGGCTTTTGTGGGTAGTAAACCCCAAACATTGGGAGGTACCAGCACCTCTCACCTTCTCTCAGTGGCGGTGCTACTTCAGCATGTCCATTAGCGAAGATCTTCTCCATGAATGCTCCGTATTGTTGCTGCATCTCAGGTTTCCCTTTCGGGGTTTTTTGCAAAGACGTGAACCGCTTGACTGCCTGCTCTTTGTTGTTTGGCAAGCGCTGGCGTGGTTCTCTGGAAGGTAATGGGGTGACCCGTTATTTGCTTCGTCTTTGAAGACCTTGGTGTCCATTATTTTTAAGAAGATGGCGTCTTGTGCTGATGGAGCAAGTTTATTAACATGCTCAGTTTGAGCGAATACTGACTGTCTCAGTGTATTGTCAGTTACTTTAGCACACTTGTTAAAGCCCTGCCGTGCTTCCTTGATGCACATGTAGCTTGTGCAGGGTTGAAAAATGGAATGGCGGCTACTCTCTAGCAGATTTGTCTTGAGTGTGTAAACTATCGGTTTGTGTACATTGCCAAGGCACACCTCTCTTATCACCACCCAGCCCAGATCCAGGCGTTGGACAAAGGGGGCGTTGTGTGGTCCATTGACCTGCTGCCTGACCTTGTGCACCTGGAGAACGTCTCTTCCTAGTAGCAAGAGTATTCTGCTTTTGGGTCCAGTTCTGGGATGTGCTTGCCGATGTGGTGGAGATGCGGCTGGTGTCGCACAGCGCTTGGCGTCGGGATCTCGGTACGGTTATTCAAAATTTCATTGCACTCTTAGAGCGGAGGGAGAGAGATGACAACTTTACCATCCAGCTACTCCAGCTGTAAGCCTTCCTCCCATATGTTTCTACGCTGCCTGAGCAAGTTCTAAGGTAGTATGGGATTTGATTACTCTCTACGTTGCACAAGTCAAAGAACTCTGGTCTGACTAGTGACCGATTGCTCTCGTCGTCCAGAATTACTTAGGCTTTGATGACCTTTACTTTGGCTCCCTTAGGGTACACCTTAGTGAGGCAGATCTTTGGACAAGAACGGCTTGACTGAACTTGACCGCAAACTTCTGTGCAGCTCGAGCTGACAACAGTTGTCTTTGAGTGATCCTTCCCTCCCCGCCGTCCTCTTGCGAGGGTGAAGGAGCTTTGTTCGTTTGCGGTAACGGTCTGGAGTGCATGACCCCCATCGTGATTAGTGCTATTACATTCCCAGCACCTCACGGGGATCGTACACTCTCTAGCAAGGTGAGAGGTAGTGGAACAGCATTTAAAACATTATTTTTTCTCTTTGAGGAGATCCATCCTCACGTCAAAGGGTTTTTTCCTAAAGGTTATGCATTTTCTGACGGGGTGGTGTTTGTTGCGCAATGGACAGTTCTTGCTAGGGTCATTGTTAGTTGTAGAGACTTCAGTTTTACGCACTGAGACAGGTTTATTGATGTTAAAATTATTCGAAGTGGATTTGACTGGCTTGGTGTGAATTGTACTGCTACGTTGACTCATGAATCTAGGGTCGTTTCGATTCTTCGCCTCCTTGCACACAAACATAGTGAAATACTCAAAGGAAGGAAATCGACCATCGTTCTTTTCCTTGTACTCTGAGCCAACAGACACCCACCTTTCCTGCAGCTTAAATGGAAGTTTGTCCACGATTGCTCTAATTCCGTATGAAGTATCTAAATATGATAGGGTAGTTAAATAGCCATCTTCTTTAGCGCCTTCATTTTCCATGAGTAGATCTCCGAGCTCTCTTAGTTTAGTGTGGTCTTTGGCGGACACCTTAGGAAAATTTTTCAGACGTCAAAATAGTGCCATTTCAATAATTTCAGGGGTCGCACAGCACTCCCGAAGTCTCTCCCATGCTTTGCGCATGGCTAGCTTGGGTTTGTTGATGTAAACGGAACTTATGCGTCTCACCTGTTCGCATGATTCTTTTCCCAGCCATTTCGTCTTAAGATCCAACTCTTGGGTTCCTCCGAACTGGACTCCGTGAATAGCGTTGGCGAATGAGGAGCACCATGCACGGTAATTTTTAGGCTTATCGTCAAACTGGTATAGTCCTGAAGTGACGAGATCTCGCCGTGCTAAATAGTGTGCCGTGGGTTCAACAGCATATGACATGCTGGCTGGGGAAATATGTCGGCGGGTATATGACTGACTGTGTACATTTGTTATGGGATTTGCTGTTCTGAATGCAGCCTTCGCCTCTCCTCTCGCCAAATCTGGTAAGTTTGGTGTCGAGAAGTATTTGTCATCGGCCCTTTCATTTTTGAATTTGTTGCGAAGTTGCAAGGGTAAATTGTCTTCCTCAGGTGGATGTGATGCAATTGGATTTCTCTTTGACTCCTCATGAAATGGGATGTTAGCATATAAGTATGGAGAGGAAGAACGACTCTTCAAGTCCATTTGAGATCGGACGTAGTCACTTGTGCGTTCCAATCTGGTCCGTTCTGAAGTAGATTTTACTTCTTTCAGAACATGCATTTCTTCAACATTTTCTAATATCTCTGCTTCCACCCTGGCAGCTTCGGTTTCTCGGTGTAGCGTCAGCACTTCTAACTCTGCTTCTATCCTTACCATTTCCAACTGGTTTTTGGCTTCTCTCGCAGCCGCATCCTTTTGGTTTTTGGCTTCTCTGGCAGCCATTTCCATTGTCAATTTTGCTTCCTGTTCAGCATATGACGCTCGCACCTTAGTGGTTTCTGCTTTAGCTCTTGATTGAGCAATCCTATTTGTTGATGCCCTACTGCTCCTGTCGCTAGATCTCAACGACTTGACGCTGGATCGCGATGCCATCGTGGCACTTGAAACACCAATTAATGCAGCGTTTTCACTGTAGTGTTCTCGCACAGGTGTAAAAACTCTGAACTAAACACCAAGTATAAAGTAGTCAATGAGGCGCGATCCCAGTAAGATTAACCGTTTACTGTTCACTCTTGCACATTAACGTATCGTGAAAACTGTTGCTAAAACAATAAAAAATATATACATTATTTGTTTCCTTCTTGGCATCACATTTACATCATAAATACTTGCAAAAATAAATCTACAACAAACTATATTGCACTAAAGTACAACATACAGTGAGAATCTACCTACGCCATCAACTGCTTTAAATACACTTCAACACAAACTATCTGCAACTCTTTAAATAACAAAGAACATAAACTTTATCAACCGTCATTAATTTTAACAGAATCAGCGTTAACATTTTAACTTCAACATATCGATTATCTTATGAACTTACCGCGTTGCTTCTATGATGTTTCTAGTGCGTAGAAAGAAAACTTATCTCGGGCTAATCCTGCACACACAAGCCCCCTCCTTCTCATTCCTCCAAACAATTACAAACGAATGACTAAAGCGAAAATATAATAAAGTAAACGAATGACTTAAAGGCAACACAGTTTTCATTTGCTAACTAATTGGAATAGTTGTTATTTTTATATGTGTGGGAACGCTATTGTTTGTCGCGGTCTTTGGGAGAAGTAGCGATGGGAACTGAGAGAGGAGACGCGATGCTGTAAGCTGTGCGACGGAACGAACCCCGAGAGACAGTCCGAGGCACAGGGTCTTCGGCGAGGAGAAGAGACACAGACAGGCTCGAGTAGGACGTTTGGTCGATAACTGAGGGTGGTCCAATTCGTGGATCGGAGGAGTTCGGAGGACATCGAATAGAGCAAGGGAGATCCGGTTCTGTAAGAGCTCCAACGACGTGTGCACAAACTGGTTAATAATAATGGCGCCTTTTCTTCTTCTTAACAGTTAAACATTCCTTATTTTGTTCCTTTACTATCTATATAGTCAAAGTAAGAGTTAAAAAGTGTAATCATTTAATCGTATATGGTGTACTGTCAAATATTTGTCGTGGTGGGCTACATCACACAAATCTACACAAACTTGATTACCCAGTTTTGGGGGGTCCCCTAGACGAAATCGAGAGTAGCCACACTAAGGCTTACCAGGGGGCTACATATCGATATTTGAAATAAGTAATTTACACAGTGATCTGATGTTTAATGGTGTCAATGTGGTGTTGTCATTGTATTGTCGTAGATTCGACTTCTCAGCTTTGCATTGAGTCTTCAGTACACCATTATAACAAAAGAAAGTGCTGGACACAATCTTAATCAGAATTGATACTCTTAATACTCGTACATTTATCAAGCTCGATAGGAGAAGTAGAGGATTACTGAGATATTATATAAAAAGGAGACCGTAAATATCACACAACACTAACAAAATTCTGGTGGAGCACAGCAGACCAGGCAGCATCTATAGGGAGAATCACTGTCGACGTGTCGTCAGCGTCCTGACAAAGGGTCTCGGCCCGAAACGTTCTTTTCCCCAAGAGCTGAAATGGTTGCTACTAGAGGAGAGAAGTGTAAGGTGATGGGCAGTAGTTACAAATGAAATGTCAGGGGTAAGTTTTTTTACTCTGAGAGTGGTGAGTGCGTAGATTCGGCTGCCAGTTAAAGTTGTGGAGGCGGGTACGTAGGATCTTTTAAGAGACTTTTAGACAGGTACTTAGAAAATAGAGGGCTATAGGTAAGCCTGGTAATTTCTAGGTTAGGGACATGTTCAGCACAACCTTGTGTTCCGAAGGGCCTGTATTGTGCTGCAGATTTTCTATGTTTCTATGTTTTAGTTCGTAACATGAAGTGTTACTCAACTGAGTAGCATATAGTCTCTAATGGCTCTAACTATAGTTCACATTATTTGCATTCAGTGTTTCGTGTGGATGCAAAGAAGAATGACGAGGTTACGCTCAATAGTGAAGATTGCTTTACTCAGACTGGGACGCCATGCATTATTGCCCTTCCCCAACGCAGCGGGCTGATACGTTGAATGATAAAGACAAATAATCGACGTGATTTGGAGAGAAAAACGAACTGTACTGGTGATGAGATCAGTGTTCTCCATTTTTTTTCTGTTTATTTGTGTGGGAGTATTTTGAAAGCGGGTAGATATCTCCATCGGATTGAGTGATTTCTGCAGTTACTTTAAAGTCATACATTGATCAAATCTCAGAGGAGAAAATGTGAGGGGTATGACGGACGAACTGCCCTTTAAATTGTGTCATCACTAATCTTTCCAACAAAGATCATTGAAAACCCGCTGACAATCAGACATAATTTTCGAAGTTGCTAGCTATTAAAAGATTGATAATTGTATTACCTGGCCTATAACCTGTACTTTGTGAAAAAAGTAAATAAATCAGAGAATAATCTTTTTTAATTTTTTTAAATTTATTTATTAAATTTTAGAAAATTACAAGAATAAAAGAGATGATGAAATAGTGAGAAAAATAATATTAACCCTCCCCACTCCGCTTAACCCTCCACCCCTTAACCCTTATCTAAAGAAAGAAAAAATAAGAAGAGAAAGATTGCCTGGATATCGGAGGATCCCCACATGTTCCATGGAGTTCAAAATAATTTTAATATTTATTTCTACTTTCCCCATGTACTTTATAATTTTATCTTCAAAGGACCTATGTATTTAATCCTATCTTTTGTAAGTATGGGAGCCAAATTTTCAAAAATATATCATATTAATTTCTTAAATTGTATGTAATTTTTTCAAGTGGAATACAACTATGTATTTCATTATTCCAACAATCCATAATTAAATATAAATCAGATTTCCAAGTAACTGCGATAACTTTTTTGGCTACTGCCAATGCAATTTTTATAATTTTTTTCTGATACTTATTCAATTTAAGTTTCGGTATTGTCCCTTCAATGTCTCCTAATAAAAATAATACTGGACTATGTGGGAGTTCTACTCCAGTAATTTGCTCCAATAAAAGTTTAAAACAAGACCAAGTAGAATGTAAAAAAGTACCAATTTCTTGATTACATCGAAAACATTGGTCAGACATATTTGAATTTAATCTTTATTTTCTGTGGAGTTATATATAATTGATGTAAAAAATTATATTGTATTAACCTAAGTCGAACATTTATTGTATTTCTCATACTATCAGAACATAATCTTGACCAGTTTTTTCCATCAATTTTAACATTCAAATCAGTTTCCCATTTTTGTCTTGATTTATGAATTCCTAACTTAATTGTCTGTTTTTGAATCAAATTATACATACAAGATGTAAATTTATTAATTTTTCCATTTGAATTAATATTTCTATTTCACTAGGTTTTGGCATCAACATGGTTTGTCCCAGCTTTTCTCGTAAATAAGCCTTTAATTGAATATAACAGAAAAGAGTGTTATTTGAAATTTTATATTTATTTTTTAATTGATCAAACGACGTCAATATACCTCCTTCAAAACAATCACCTATATATTTAATCCCCTTTTGGAACCAAATATGTAAAAGTTTATTATCTATTGTAAACGGAATACGTCTATTTTGAAGTAAAGTTCTTTTTGCTAATAAAGATTTCTCTATCACATCGTCCATATTTACCTTATTCCATAAATCAGTCAAGTGTCTTAATATAGGAGATTTTTTTTTCCCGTATCCATTTGGATTCCCATTTATATATAAAACCTTCTGGTATGTTTTCTCTTATTTTATCTAATTCTATTCTAATCCAAGCCGGTTTTTCTTCATCAAAAAAAGACGCAATAAATCTAAGTTGGTTTGCTTTATAATAATTCTTAACATTTGGAAGTTGTAACCCTCCTAAATCAAATTTACATATCAATTTTTCCAATGATATTCTTGACATCTTTCCTTTCCAAATAAATTTCCTTACATATTTATTCATGAAAAAACTTCTGAGGTAATTGTATGGGTAAAGTTTGGAATAAATATTGCAATCTAGGACATATATTCATTTTTACAGCATTAACTCTACCTATCAATGTTATTGGTAACATCATCCATTTGTCAAGATCCTCTTTTATATTTTTTTACTAATGGCAAATAATTTTGTTTATATATTTTTTTTTACATTATTATCAACTCTAATACCTAAATATTTTATCCCATTTATTGTCCATCGAAATTGAGTTACTAATCGACATTGATTATAATTTCCTTTGGTAAGGGGTAAAATTTCACTTTTATCCCAATTTACTTTACACCCTGATACTTTCCCATATTCTTCCAATCTAAAATATAATCTTTGCAAAGATTGCAATGGGTTTTGTTAAATAAATCAAAACATCATCAGCAAATAAATTAATCTTATATTCTTCTTGATTAACTCTAAAGCCGCCAATGTCTGAATCTGTTCTAATTAATTCAGCTAATGGTTCTATTGCCAATACAAATAAAGCAGGTGATAATGGGCAGCCTTGTCAAGTTGACCTCGTTAAGCAAAATGGTGTTGAAATCTGACCATTTGTAACTACTTTAGCTTGAGGATTAGTTTTTAAGGTTTTAATCCATTGTATAAAAGATTTTCCTAACGCATAAATTCCAATACCTTAAATAAAAAATCCTATTCCAATCTATCAAATGCTTTTTCTGCATCCAAAGCAACTGCACACTCATTTCCTCTCTTTTTTGTGCCAAATGAATTATACTAAGTAACCGGGTTACATTATCCATTGATTGTATGTTTTTAATAAAACCTGTTTGATCCATATGTATTAATTTTGGTAAGTATTTAGATATTCTATTAGATAAATGTTTTACTATTTTTTAATCATCTGTATTCAACAAAGAAATAGGCCTCTATGATGTTGGTTTCAAAGGATCTCTATCTTCTTTTGGCTATACAGTTATGATCGCTGTTAAAAAAGATTGTGGGAGTTTATGCATTTTTCCACTTGGTATATTAATTCCATAAAAGGAGGAATGAATAAATCTTTAATTTTTTTTATAAAATTCAGGCGGAAAACCATCTTCTCCTGGGGATTTATTACCCTGAAGTGATCCTAAAGCTTCTTCAACCTCTTTTAATTTAAAGGGCATATCTAATCCTTTCTGTTCTTCCAAATTTAATTTTGGAAGGGTTATTTGTGATAAAAAGTTATCTATCTCAGCAATCTTATTTTGTGGTTCTGATTGATATAGTTCAGTATAATTTTTTCTTAAAGTTTCATTAATTTTTAAAGGTTTATAAGTAACCTTATTTACACTTGCTCTAATTGCATTTATTGTTTTAGAAGCTTGTTCTGTTTTCAAATGCCAAGCAAGAATTTTATGTGATCTTTCACCTAATTCGTAATATTTCTGTTTAGTTCTCATAATTACTTCCTCTGTAAGATATGTCTGGAGTGTATTATATTGTAGTTTTGTATTAACAAGTTGTCTTCGTTTTTCTTCTGTCAATATATCTTTGAGATTCTTTTTCTATCTTTATGATATATTTTTCCAATTGATCTATTTTTGCCATGTATTCCTTGTTAATCCTCATTGATACTCTTAATACTCGTACATTTATCAAGCTCGTTAGGAGAAGTAGAGGTTTAATGAGATATTATATAAAAAGGAGACCGGAAATATCACACAACACTAACAAAATTCTGGTGGAGCACAGCAGACTAGGCAGCATCTATAGGGAGAAGCTCTGTCGACGTGTCGTCAGCGTCCTGACAAAGGGTCTCGGCCCGAAACGTCAACAGTACTTCTCCCTATAGATGCTGCCTGGTCTGCTGTGTTCCACCAGAATTTTGTGTGTGTTGTTTGAGTTTCCAGCACCTTCAGGTTTCCTCGTGTTTGCTCCGGAAGTATCTCAGTTCTACAAGCTATTTCACGTGTTCATAATGCTAAAGACGGTCAAACGTTCTGCTGAGGTATAAATGCTGATAACATCCCTAATACCATGTAGTGATAGAAAGGACAAAGACAGAAACCATTTCAACACAGTTTATTGAAAGTGTAAAGGGACCTTTGGTATGCACAGGTGAGAGATAAAGCGAAGTAGAATGTTGCTGCTCAAAATGGTATTTCAAATGGCATAATGCCATTAAACGTCATCTGGAAAATCGAAGTAATTCTGAAAGATTAGATTGTCACTTGTTTAAAGTACTGTTCCGAACAATGCTGTGCAATGAATTACAAACTTGTCGGAATGTTACCTAACAACATGCCAACACGACATTCGAACATTGCCCCTTAGCATTGCTATAGGAGGAGTACAAATTGTGACGTGACATCGAGGGGTGTTGGTAAACGCTTTGGAAGAATCGCAATATTCCCGTGCGTAAAACCTGCATCTCATTGGTGTGTGCAAACCTTCTCAACTAATGGCTTCAACCTTCGATCTAGGGACACTTTTGCCCAATGGAGCTTAGAAAATTAGAGGGCTACGGATAGCCCTAATGAACCTACATGTTCCGCACAGCATTGTGGCCCAAATTGCCCGTATTGTGCTGTAGTCCGTGTGTGGATGTATCCATATAACTAATTCACGCAGTTGATTTGAGTATTTAGCAGCCAAAATTGGACGTTACCGAGCAGGACGGAGAAATAGATTTTTAAAAAACAGCAAGCTTCTGGACGGGAATCGTTAATTAGAGAGCTGCACTGACGCAGCCTGAGCGTTCCCACGCAAGTTCTATAAAGATTTTCAACGGGGAACCCGCTGCCTATAAAAGACAGTTACCGCATAGCGAGCTAGTCATCGTGGGAGTGGTTGTCGTAGGAACAGTCTGACGCAGCGTAGTAAGGCTTTGGCTTCACAAGGCTTATTTGAGTTCAGGCAGAGACATTTTAAGGGTATTTCATAGTGCTTATTCAACTGAATATATGCAGAGTCGGAGTCCGTTCTGGGTGTATTTTCAGGAGACATTCAGTCGCTCCAATGGCTATATCTGCACCAGGTGCATTAAAATGCAGATCTTTAGAGATTGTAAATTGACGGGTAGCTCGATGGCCTTCAGCTGGTTAGTGTAAATAAAACAGAGATAGAAAGGAGCAACCGGGAATTATTAATTCCCATTCTGAAAGAGGTTGATAAATGTGTGATCGTAAGGAGAGGGAAGCGGGGCACTTAATAGTGTTAAGCACACCTGTGCCCGAACTGCTCAATAATAAGTAATCCGTTTTGAGAGCTGTTTGTGCTGACGACTTAATGGGAATGCAACAGATGCCATGCCTCTGGCATGTACTTTGTAGGGTAAGCAAATGAAGTGTATAGCAGACATATATTCTTGGGTATAGATTTGTGAATTATGGACCATATAGACAATAGGCAATAGAGAAAAGTTGCAGGAGTAGATCATTCGGCTCTTCGAGCCATCACCGCCCTTCACTGTGATCATGGCTGATCATCCACAGTTAGTACCCGGTTCCTGCCTTTTCCCCATATCCGTTGACTCCGCTATCCTTAAGAGCTCTCTCTAACTCCTTCAGGAAAGCATCCAGAGAATTGACCTCCACTGCCTTCTGCGGCACAGCATTATACAGATGCATAACTCACTGGGTGAAAAGGCTTTTCCTGAACACTGTTCTAAATGGCCGACCCTTATTCTTAAATTGTGACCTGTAGTTCTGGACTCCCCCAAAATCGGGATCATTTTTCCTGCCTCTGAGGTGACGAGACTCACACTAATTTTATACGTTTCAATCAGATTCCCTCTCATCCTTCTAAATTCCAATGTATACAGGCCAAGTCGCTCCAATGTTTCAAAATATGACAGTGCCTCCATCCCGGGAATAAACCTTGTGAGCCTACTCTAAATTCCCTCAATAGCTAGAATGTACTGCCTCAAATTTGGAGACCAAAACTGCACACAATACTCCAGGTGTGGACTCACCAGGGCCCTGTACAACTGCAGAAGGACCTTTATGCTCCTATACTCAACTGCCGTTGTTATGGAAGCCAACATGTCATTAGCTTTCTTCATTGCCTGCTTTACCTGCATGCTTACTTTCAGTGACTGAGGAACAAGGACACCTAGATCTCGTTGTACTTCCCCTTTTCCTAACTTGACACCATTCAGTTAGTAATCTGCCTTCGTGTTCTTGCTACCAAAGTGGATAATTTCAAATTTATGCACATTAAACTGCATCTGTCATGCATCTTCCCACTCACTAAAACTGTCCAATTCACCCTGCATTCTTATAACATCCTCCTCACATTTCACACTGCCACCCAACATTTTGTCATCTTCAAATTTGATAATGTTACTTTTAATCCCTTCATCTAAATCATTAATATATATTGTAAATAGCTGCGGTCCCAGCTCGGAGCCTTGGGGTACCCCACCAGTAACTGCCTTCCGTTAATCGCTACACTTTGTTTCCTTTCTGCCAACCAATTTTCTATCCATGTAAGTACCCTACCCCCAATACCTTGTGCTCTAGTTTTGCCCACTAATCTCCTACGTGGAACCATCTCAAAGGCTTTCTGAAAGTCCAGGTACAGTACATCCACCGGCGCTCCCTTGTCTATTTTCATAGTTTCATTCTCAATACATTCCAGAAGATTAGACAACCATGACTTCCCCTTCGTAAATCCATGCTGACTCGGACCGATCCTGTTACTGCTATCCAAAGGGCCAGAAAACAATAAAATTCAGAGCTAGGAATTAAGTTGAGTAGCTGGACCTCAAGTGCAGTGTTTTTGGAATTGCATGTCTGCAGAGCCGGTTTCCGTTCTGGGTGTCAAGAGTGGGATTTTCAGGAGACCTCCAGTCGCTACAGTGGCTACATCTGCACCAGATGGATTGAAATTAAGAACTTTGGAGACTGTGTAACTGGAGGGGCAGCTCGATAGCCTTTAGCTTGTTGGGAAAATAAAACAGAGATAGACAGGAGCAACGGTAAGTTCGTAATTCCGATTCTACAAGAGATAGATAAATGTGTGGTCATAAGGAGTGAGAAGCAGGAACACCTAATAGTGGTAAGCACACCCGTGGCCGCCTTGCTCAACGACATTAGTCCGTTTTAAGAGCCTCTTCGGGGAAACAACCTAACGCAAATGCAACAGAGACTGTGCCTCTGGCACCTACTTTGGCCCTGTGGCGCTGAAGATTAAGCAATTGAAGAGCATAGCAGCCAAAACAACAGACTGTATAGTCATGGGTATAGATCTGTGAATTTACGGATTAATGGACGCAACATGAAAGTGTAAACAATAGATGGTCTAAAGGGTGTTAGGATCTTAGATGGTTCCAGGAGCATCCACCATTTACTGAAAAAGGAGTCTGAGCATGCAAAAGTTGGGGTGTAAATTGGTACAAACAACACAGGGAAAAAAAAACAAACAGGAGAAGGGCCTGAATAAAGAGAATTCAGACGTAGGAATTAAGCTAAGTATCTGCACCTCATGTGTAATGTTCTTGGGATTGATTTCTTTGTCAGACGACAGTGAGTAAAGGAATAGACAGAGGTGGCAGATTAACTGGTATCTGAAAAAAAATAGTAGGAGGCAAGAATTCCGCTGTCTCGCTGATTGAGGCTCTTCCTGGACAAATAGGTCTCATACAAAAGGGGCAGGTTGCAATTGAATATGAAGGAGGTAATACACTTGCGGGCAAATTTTTGAGAGTGATTTAAACTAATATACCGGCGGATGGGAAACAAGTTGATAGAGCTGAGGATGAGCTACCGGCTTATAAGTATATAATTGGTGTAACATGAATGTAAAAAAAGTCAAATATAAGAACAGATACAAATGCAGTCAGAGCAAAAAGTTGCATTGTACCATAGAGATAACTGTAAAAAAGCGAAAAATATGGGACTGAATGTTTTATCTTTCAGTGTGCGTAGTCTGAATATGGGAACGAAATCGTAGCACATTTAATGTTTGGTGGGTTTAACAATGTGGGCTCACTGAATCGTGACTGAATGAATGTTATATTTCGGAGCTTAACATCAAAGGATATGCTCTTTATCGAAAGATCAGAAAGGAAGACACAGTCCGTGGTGTGGTTCTCTTGGTTAGAGACGAAATTATATCTTAATAAAGCGGTGAATAGGTTCGGAGTATGTTGGATTCTTGTGGGTGGACACGTGAATATACAAGGGCTAAAAAAATAAAATGGCTTCACTTTCTTTAATAGCCATGACAAAACACAAATGCCACATTGTTCATTTTCAATCTTTTATTTATTGATTTAAAATATTAAGAATAAATGCAGGTTAGCGGAGAAGTTAATTCCAATACATATTTCAGTAATAGTACAAAGAAAGGAAGATACATTGCCAAAATCATATATAGTATCAAGCTAATATAAAGAAAAAAACAACATCGTCCCTTAATGATTCATAGAAGAAGACTCAAAAAATTCTGTTATTGTTAGAAAAAAACACTAAACTAACCTCGAACCAAACAAATAGGGGGGATTGAGCAGTCCATTTTGAGGATACAATTAAAAAAAAAAGAAAACATATCCTTCTGGTCAAGTTTTAAACTTCGCGGAGAAGAAAAAAAATGCTAACTGAAAAAGTAAATAGAATTATATCATATTAAAATATTGAATAAAAGGGGGCCAAGTTTCCTGAAATTCAAAAGAAGTATCAAAGGTCCAGCTCCAAAATTTCTCCAAACTTATACACTAAATAATGGAGGAGAAGCGAAACAAATAAAACGGTCTGTGGATTGGGATCCTTCCAATGCTATAGAATAGCTCTCCTGGCCAAAAATGTTGAGAAATCCAATATGAGTTAAGCGGAAGCAGCATCATTTCCTGCAATCTTTGGAAGAATCCCAAAGATTGCCATAAACGAATTAGGTTGTAGGTCCAAACCTATGACTTTTGATAACGTTCTAAAAACATCTCTCCAAAAATTAATTAACTCTATGCAGGACCAGAACATATAAGTTAAGGTAGCCGCCTCAGTGTTACAACTATCACAGGTGGAATTTATATTAGAAAAAAAATGCCCTAATATAATTTGACATATGCATCCTGAGCACCACCTTGAACTGAATCAAGGAGTGATGGGCGCAGATAGATGAATTGTTAACTAAATGACACATTTGATTCTATTGATCTTCTGAAAGTGACTGTTGAAGTTCCAATTCCCAAGCATGTTTAACCTCACCATTAGATATCATTCGTATTTCGACAGCCGTTTTATATAATTGGCTATCAATACTTTTTGAAATGGTTTCAGCTGAAAGATAGCATATATCTTATTTGGTAAATTAGCAAATAGGCAATTCGTTAAAAAATCGCGTAAAAATTTCTGACTTTTAAATACCTAAAAAATCGTGCATTAGTTGTATAGCATTTGTCCAGCAGCTACGAAAAATATATTAAACAATCCTCTAAAGACAAATCCAGAAAACGTTTTTTTCCCCTTTAGTGTTCCATGTTAAAAGGGCCTTATCTAAAATTGATGGATTGTAAAAATAGTTAAGAATGATTTTACTAGAAAGAGCAAAGTTATTTAAGTAAAAAAATCTGCGAAACAGAAACTAATTTTTTAAAGTATGTCTAACAATTGGACTAAGATCTTGTCTACCAATTCTAGAAAACAAAAAGGGAAAAGGGGCTCCCAGTAAAGAAGTCAATGAGAATTCCCCTTACCGAGTTCTCCTCCAAGTCCAGTCATGAAGGACAGTCCTTGTTATCTATACAGAGAATCCGAAAAGTATTATGATGAATATTAATTGCCCAGTAATCAAATCTAAAGTTTGGTAAAGCCAAACCTCCATCTTTTTTCTATGTTCTCAACAAAGGTTTAATGAATAGAGGATTTCTAGAACACATTTCAAGCCTGTCATTCAGAAATTGGCAGTATCGCAATTCCCTTTCAGCGTACAATTGTATGTAACTGCAGCAATTTCTCAGATGACAAACAAGAAAAAAATCTGCAGATGCTGAAAAACTGAGCAACACACGCAGAGTGCTGGACGACTAAGTAGGCCAGGCAACATTAAAAAAAATGTACAGACGACGTTTCAATAGGAAAAAGAATAATCAGCAGGAGAGGGGAACAAATAATAGAAAACTGAGGAAAATATTTAAACGAGGGTTCAGAGAGAAACACCAGGTGGCAGATGAAACTTGGATGGGGAGGGACGAAGTAAAGAGATGAGAAATCAATTGGTGAAGAGGCAGAAGGCTATGGAATAATTAAATGGTGTGGTGTGGGGAAGCACCAGAGGGAGGTCATGGGCGGGCAAGGAGGTAAGCTGAGAGACTGAAAAAGGGATGGGATTGCTGTGGGGACATTACCGGAAGCTTGAGAAATCGATGCTCATGTCATCAGGTTTGAGGTTACCGATGCTCCTCCAAAATAGGTGTAGAATCATGCGCGTCTGAAGGACGCCAGGGGTGGAGGACTAAATGGACCTACCGCCAGTATTCACTTATCAATTGCATTTTTCTCTCCCATCCCAGGCTTTTAAAGTTACTCCTCAGCATGTTTTTCCTGCCTGAAGGTTTAAGCCGGTAAATTCCACATTGCGTTTTCCCGTAGATGTTTTCTGTCCTGCTGAATACCTCCAGCATTTTTGTGTGCTACTCAGTGTCGTCAGCTCCTTTTTAACGTTATGCACACGCTGACGCAATTGGAGAAGAATTGTTGTTTTGTGAGTGCACACCGGAAACTACAAAGGACGTCAACGTTATAGAAATGCAAAGTTTTATAGACAAACTAGAATAACTGGAATACATTTTAAAACAAAAATATCTTTGCACAGATGGAGCTCCTACGAGAGTTGTTAATAAATCTGTTTTTACTTTATATCTTCGGAGCTCGTTCCTTACACAGGGAACGAATGACAGGGAAAAACTTTCCCAACAACCCTGAAAGAATATTTGAAAATAAAACACTATTAAGGTTATCAAAATATTTCCAAGCATTTGCTTTAATAATCGTATTTTAAACTTTTTTTTAAATCAGGAAGTGGTTGCAGAACATGCACTGTTTCTCTACCACACGGTGGCTCCCTAGCATGCAAGATGACAAGTTTTGAAGCCTTGATAGAAATAAGCACGGAAGATTCACTTGATTGTCTGCTTGATAAAAAAAATCTGAGAAAAAAGAAATAATCTGTTGTATAAATGTGGAGTTAACTGGCAGACTTTTCGAACCAAGACCATTACGTCACCATAATGAATGACACTGAAAAACAATTATAAATTTTTTGGCTAATCTAGCAATATGGAAGAAGAGAGTAAATGACGATTTCGTGGCATTCTTTTAATTTTTGCAGGAGTGCTATATAAACATAGAGTTGAGACACAAAATTATCTTTCAATTTATTTGAAGAGAAGCATCTATTAACACCTGGAAACACCAGAACATTGTTCTAAGTTATTTTTCTCTTGATACTTTAAGGTTCAACATGGATCTGCAGTCCTTTGTTTTATTTAACAAACTGTGACGAAATTGTTGACTCTCCAAATCTATACTGATTGGGAAAATAAAACTTACGGTTATTTGGAGTTTTTCCTCAGAATACCTTACACAATCGTATTGCCCCTTAAGGAATTCGATCATCGAATTGTAAAACCAACTATGCAAATGTATGTTATTCAGAAATAAAATTTATGCTTACCTTGTCAGTATTTTCATCACACGTTCAATTTCTTAAATGCGTTAATAAAGGAACACAAATATTATGAGATCACAGACTGTTTAATGTATCAATAATATTTTTCAAACTATATTTCTCTAATGCTATGCATTATATTTTATATATTTGAATGCTTTAGTCTAAGAATGTGCGCAACGGTTTTTGTCAAACTTTCAAAGGGGTCCTTAGCATAGAAAATCAGTATCAAACCCTGCACTTGTAGAAGCAGAACCACATCAATAAATCTCATCGATCGTGTTTTAGTTCAGTTAACCGGGAACAATTCTCACATCATCGATGGCTGTTGAGCTCCGAACCTAAAAAAAACGGAGGCGGTGGCGCTGAGTATCAAGCACTGATAATTATAGTCATTAACTCTCGACCACCCGCGATTTCCTGGTAATTCCGACAGATAAGAAGAGTGGACATCAGTCACTAAAACAGAGTTAATACAATTGCTGAAACGAGGAAATCTGCAGATGCTGGAAATTCAAACAACAACTCACACAAAATGCTGGTGGAACACAGTGTGTGTTGTTGTTAATGCAATTGCTAATTCGGAAAGGTAGACATTTCTGAAGCCGAAGGTGAACAATTTAACGATTAACGATGATAGTCGACGACAAGAAATATCTGTCCATTGGCGCATACCCGGCAGAAGCCCTAAGAAATTAAAAGACTTTCTTTTCGTAATAATTTTGTCTAGATCCCCATGACATATAACGAAAAACCTCTGTACGCATATAGAGTTTTGTTTCGGTTGATCTCTATGTAAGAAGACCAATTTCGATGTTTTATTCAAAATGCAGTGTTTATTGGTTTTTTGCATACCCTTGGACAATTGCAAACTTGCATGGGAGAACGAATGGTATTCACAAATCTGAGGTTCTGTATTGTTGAAGGTGTTTCAATCACAAGCAGTTTAATTGCATTCTGTGTCAAATGTGAACAGCATAGGTATTCCTGTTGGTAGCCAGTCACTCATAGTCTGAACCCACATAAGGGGAAGGAAGTGCTATTATCGGCTTACATTCTGCAACGTTCTCGAAAAATGAACCAAAAAAACACAATTTATGTTTCAGGGCGTATTTGATTTCATAACGTATTCTAGGGAATCAGGGACTTCAAGCAAATATGAAACAAGTGTTCTGATGCAATTAAATTCATTCGTTTTATAAACTATGGGATGTAAAATAATTGCTCTGATATAACTGTTCCATAAACTAAACATTTGTACGGTTTATGATTGCAACACCGTCCTCTAAGGTGGAACACGTGCATAGTATTGGACAAATCCTCGGGATGTTGGAAACGCCACTAGTTTCGTCTTAGAGGATCACAATTTTCGAACAGATTGTTATAGATATCTGAAAGTGTGCCTTTCGTTTTCTACGTTTGATTACTGTTTAAATTTATTATTATTTTTTAATTGGTTCATCTTTCTTACACGGCCTTAACACTTCCTGGGATATATAGTTGTTTTAAATTGGATAAAACGCCAGCAAAATTCTTTGTTCAGCTTCTTCTCATAATCGAGGATCCGTCTCTAGTTCTCAGAGTAAATAGTAAATTATAATCTTGCCGGTGGTTAGGCGTCCAACGTTACAAATAAACAGCACTGTCTGTGGAGCAATGACTGGTGACCTATGACGACTGGATTATTGTTTAAGAGATGCACTGCGAATCAATGGTGCTCATTTAATTGGACATGCATCTAAACCAAAAACGCTGTTTTTTTATTTTTTAAAAATAAACTTCCGATTAAAATGTGAAAGACAATGGATACATATTCCCGCTTCCCTTTAGATGGCAGGACCTTTTCGTTTTCAAGAAGGCAGGCAGGGTGAGATCAGAGAAAGACTGAAAATAGGATGATGAAATTTCAGGCAAAATAGCCGAAAGCTCAGATAATAGGAAAAACAAAATACAAAGAGTTATTTGCATCAAAAAGACATTAAAACTTCCATGCGTTGCATGCATACTTTCTGCTTCATACGGCTTAAACCAGTGAGAGAATCGGTATATCCACATAGACCACAAATATACGAATGAAGCTCGTGATAATGATCTTGACGACTATCCTTGAAATCGTGAATTCAGTTTGCTGCAAAAATAATTGCAATATTGCATAGACACATGTAGCGACTATAACGCTGCAGTCGGTGATAGAGCCCTACTTTTGCTCTGCTTCTGTTTAGATGCCGTATTAGAAGAATGAATAAAGCTCAATGGATGCAGGAAGCATTGCACGGACCATTATTTCAACACACCTCATTATTGCACCATCCTTCGGTAACGATATTGTTCCCAGCATACATCAACTCATCGATCACGGCTGAAAAAAAATCTTCGGCTACAAACACGGTCACATTGCTTTTCTGATACTTCCCATCAATGTCAATTTCTCAGCTTCATGGTGAGAGATAACAGGTGTTTTCGAATGTGAACTGGTCCTTGTTCGTTGAAGATGAATAGAGAAGACCCTAGCGAGAACAGATTGAAGTATACGAGCCGTTGGGAAGATTGTGATTCGATAGAGCCAGCGACGAGTCGACTGGTGCACATTTTACTCTTTTAATTGCAATGCGCCTACTTGTGTGTGTGTGTGTTTTCTTTTTCATTCTTTTCTTTATAGCCCTTTAGTCAAGATTCATAAATATTCCTCTTTAAAGACTGTGGTCACTGGTTACTGGCCACTGGTCCCCGAATGACTCGTAGGACACGCACACTTCCCTTGTTCATCAAGCTGATCAGAGGAGGAGAATACGATACAGGCGCAGGAGGCTTCCATCTGCAGGGTACACTCCTCGGTAATGCCACGATTGGCTGACATGACCACTGATAGCCCACGTCAGGGAGTACGAAAAGTGCTCATGGCAGAGATAAGGGCTGGAATGTCCTGATATTTCTTTGCAGTTTGAGGCCCAGAAAGCAGATGAAGCCGACAGTGAGTCGCAACCACCGAGAGGACGGACGATGCCGAGGGCTGCAAGCGAACGGGGCCCTGCAAGAAGGAGAAACAGCAGTATTATCTGTTAAATATATGATGAAGACTGACACTTCAAGCGGGAGTGCGAAGAATAAGAAAGCCCTCGGAGAATGAATCCAGAGGTTCCTAAGCGGAGACACTCTTGAGGGAACAACATGGCAATTCGGAGTACACATTCCCAGCTATATATCAAGGAACACCCAAAAGCAACCCAAAAAGGAAAAAAAAAAACTATTCTTGAGGGCTTAGTGGGGCCAAGCTCTTGTCTATTGCTATACATTGTGCGTATTTAAGCTACATCCACACTTGACACCGGCTCTTAGTTTACTCTGCAGTAGCGTTAGATTTATAGACGGTATTTGACGCATTTTCCACTGACGCAAATCAGCGCGCGAGAGATCTGGATTCTTAGTACGGATGACTATCCGTATGATGGTTACTTGCCGTTGAAGCTGGATTTTTTTGGAAGCAGATGTGGGAGTACCTCAGTTCTTTGATTCTTTAGTGTAGATTGGGGCGGATCTGATTGAAAATGGCGAAGCATCAATTCTTGTGAGGACAAGAACACATATGCACATATGGGAGGGGCATGTCACTTTGCAAGGGGAAAGTTGGAGAGTGCATTTTGACAGCATTGTCTATTCACCCTGTGCTCCGATCTGTATTTAAAGAAGCACCTAGGCGCATTAGCCTGGTGAATGATCATAAGCGAGGGACTGTACCCCAAGTCCAGTCCACTCGTGTTATGGCCTGGGGAATCAACTAGAGTGACGGAAGCACCAAATTTCCAGGAATGCATGATCCCGAGGTTCTCTTGATTGATGGTCTGGAAGAGCATAATTTGGAGAGATGCTTTGCTGTTAGTATACTGTTAATGCCCGACCTGCAGTACCCCTCGGTTCCACAAGTGAACAGGATGACAGTGACTGTCCGGAGAAATTCGGAGAAGGATGTTTCCTTCATGCAGGGGGTGCTAATGGGAGAAATGTCTCCCATGACGGAAATATCGGGTGTTTATGTGAGACAAAGCGGGGCGAAACTCGTTCAACAAATGGGGTAGATGACTGCCGAGTTATTCAACATTTGGGATTTCCCGGTACCTGGAGGCAGGAGTTACAGAGAAGCGAAAGTGGACTCTATCTAAGCAGACAATGTGAAACATTCTGCGGTGTCTGTATTACTGAAAGAACGGTCCATATTGGAGCTGAGGAACCAGGTTCTATACCGGGATCGTCGCCTCCAGACAGACCACGGCGGAATCAGTTCGTTGTACCTGAAAATTATTGTAGGATTGAACTGACGTAACTTCATGATGATTTCGGGCATTTGGGGTGTGCAAGAGCTGTGGTCTGCTCAGGTATCGGTTCCATTGAGTGCGACCGAAGCCGGTGGTCGATGAGCTCATTATATCGTGCATTCGATGTATGAAGACGAAGACGCTCCCTTCGAGGCCGATCGTGTATCGCACTTGCAGCGTACTTGATCTGCTGTGTATGGATTTCCTATCAATACAGAATGTTGCCAGAAACTGGGTGAATGTCTTGATTATTCCGGATTATTACACCCGATATGCACAAAACATCTCTGTCTAGGATCAGAAGGCGTCCAACGTGGCCAGTGTTGTGGAAAAAGTATTTCGTTTATTTTTTTTCGGAATTTCCAGTATAGGGTCATATATGAGGTTTTGAGCATGCTTGGAGTTGAGCCCAAACGGTTCAATTGGACCTTGCTAAACATGCTCGAAACTTTGGAGATCTAGTTAAAAAGAACAAGTGGACTCAATACATAGGATATCTGGTCCATTGCTGCAACTGTACACAGAATAAAGCAACCAGCTATTAGCCGTATTATCTGATGTTTCTGCGTGAAGCGAAGTTGCTCGCCTCCTTTGTTTTAGGACCGGTGGCGAGGATCTGCAGCAGATGTCTTATATATAATGTGTGTCTGTTATGAGATGAGGAAAGCTTATGAACTATCTGTGGTCTCGGCTACTAAGCAGAATCAGGGAAATAAAATGAATTATAATCAAAATGTTAAGTTCACCCAACTAGTAGCCAAAGACCGAGCACTTATAAAGAATTTATGACAGCTAGCAAGTGTGTTTACAAGCATTTTTAATCACTGCGTCTCCCAGTTATAAGGGTCCTCCAGCTTTAAAAAGTCACCATTCTTCCTGCACTTAAAAAGACCAATGGAACATGTATGAGCGACTGGCGTTCTGTCGCACTCATCTCAATAATAAGCAAATGCTTTGAGATGTTGCTCAAGTACTACATCGGCAGTATGCTGCCTCCCATGCTGGACCACTAGAATTTACCTATCCTCACAACCGATCGACAGCTGACACATTAGCCGCAGCTCTACACACCGTCCTCACACATCGAGAGATAAAAAATGGCATTGTGACAATGCAGTTCTTGGAATACAGTTGAGCGTTCAACACCACAATTCCTTCCAGGCTCCATAAGAAGCTCAGAGACCTCGGCCTTCGTCTTGCCTTGTGTGGCTTGATCTTGTGCGGCACAGATGTGAACTTCGCACTATTCCGGAAATTTGCAAAGAACGATGTTTAAACATATCACGATAGATCTTTGGGGGCCCGAGTCACACCAACAGCAAACTGATCCATCTGCCACAATCCCCGAATCGGTACAGCTGCCAAAACAACAGGACCATCAGGCTATGGGACAGCAGGACAGGCCGCACGCAGAGAGCGGCGGTTACACTCAGCTGCCACTAGAGAACGCAAGTGGTTATTGTACAGGTTCAGACTACTTCTGTACCCCTGTGGGTCTCAGAGCACAGTAATACATGGCAGAGTCTTCTAGTTTTGTTTCGGATACTGTCATTGGGACCGTTCGACTTGAATCATTCAATTGTGCTGTGAACCGTTTTCGGAAAATATTCTCTCGCTGGCTGCCGAATTTCGTAAGGTACAACATAAACTCTAGTGAACCTCCGGGATACTGACGGTACCAGAATAAATCGGGGTTCGAGCTTGTTGTTGTATAGTTACAATTTAACACAGCAACGTCCCCTTCCATGACCGTAGTGACAGCAGCTGGCTGATAAACGGCATTGCCTCGGCAATATCCTGTCACAGAGCAAATATAATTTCAAAAGTTAGTCAAAATATCAATATTCTACTCGCTTACCGACGAAGCTCAACCTGGTCGCTTTATACTGTCTGGAGACGAAGGGTGCGTGTTACAATTTGAAGTAGAATTCTTACGCCTGCATAAATAAGCAGATGTGGCTGAAAAGGCTGAATGAAATTAACTTTTTGAGACATCTTCCAATTGCCTTTATTAGCGAGTTCTTGTCCCCATTCCATATCAGAAGGGAAGCGAAGAAAACGCTTTCCCGCCAAAGCCTGAAGCCATTCGCCCGATGTTTGAATGGAAATACTGATCAAACCTGCCATTCCTACTTGCAGGAAATTTGAAAACATATTACTTTCGTATCCTCAAGTCCTTTCCTCTCATGATCAATAATGCATTACTGTTACTCCATTAAATTATTTTGTTTTGCTCAGTGAGAAAAAAAAATAACTCGCCGATATTGAAAATGATCAAAAACTTACCGATCAGAAGCGCTGCTGAAATAATAAACAAATATGGGACGCACATGTTTGTGATCTGTTCAGTGTGGATTTGTACTGAAACTATTTATTCTCAAAAAATTTACATCACCGTATGTAAAGAATGCGGTCTTGTTTGTAAAGAAGCCATTGGTCACATCCACTTTGCATAAAGTTATTTGCTTCTCCAAGTCACCCTATCAAAACACGTACAATCATGTGGTACTTCTTTGTTGTTTAACACAGCCAATCAACTGCAAGGTGGCTGATTGGGCGTGACCGGATATGACTTACTTCCTCAGTTCAAAAAGATTCAGCTGCAAGTAAACTTAAAGGCAAAATGTTAGCATCAAAAATTACTTCACACGATATCTTTCGAAAAAATTGAGTTGTTTTTTTTTTCTTTTTCTAATGTCCAAAGCAAACAGGTTGGTGTCGTCTCTTGAAGGAAATCCAGCAGACTATGTTGAACAGACAAACTGCACTGGGGAGGTTCTTGTGCATTCTGCGTCAGCTTCAGTTTGTTTGATATTTTCATATTATAAAAAAAGGCAAACATTTCATAAGAGTCTCAGAGTCGAAACAATGTACCTCAAAGAACAATAACCTCAGCCCACCATGACCAATCTGGCTTGTTTATATCATCCTATCCCAACGACATCTTCCTTTGTTCTGTATGAGACCCCTTTCCTTTCCCAAGATAATCAGCAAACTACAGAAATTACCCCGATTTATATCACTGTCTGTGACTGCGAGTGGGAGATATCAACCACGTTCCTTGCAGGTTAAAAAAAACACTCATTGTGCTGTTCTTCTTCAACTTGGATCCTCGCAAATTAAAACTACACCCTCTGTAGTTTGTGTCAGGGATTTGCAAGCATTGCAAATGTATTTTCTACGTCATTTACTTAGTGCATTTTAATTGATATACTTCCCTGTGTTCAGTGTGCACATCCAGTCGTTGCAGGCAAGTAGGCCCAATCGTCATATTTCATCGAAATCTTCCAATCGAGACAACAGTGTTGTGATTCCCTGTGTGCGGAGACAACTCAGATCCTAGCACCGGCGCCTGCTGCTTGACACAACTGGATCACAAATGTCAGCAGATTTTAAAATCAGTAGTTAAATAATGAATTCACTGTGGCTGTAACGTTGCAGATAATTGTCCCATGAAAACTTACTTGATGTTTTGTAATCCACACATGTGTAAGGGAATTTTTTTTCTTTTATGTTAGTGCTAAGGCTAAAAACAAGTGGCGTCTCTGTAATATTAACTACTGAAGACAATGTTTCTCATTTGCAACCTGTTTGGGTTATAGTAACTGATAACGACAACAGCATTCATTTGGTAACCGATTGGGATAGATGTTATTCTTTCTTGAGTGGGACGCTATTGTTTTTTCGTGGGCTTTGGGAGAAGAAGCAATGGGGACAGAGAGAGGAGACGCGATGCTTTAAGCTGTGCGACGGAACGGACACCGAGAGGAAGTCCGAGGCACAGGGTCTTCGGCGAGGATTGGAGACACGCATAGACTCGAGTAGGGCGTTTGGTGGATCACCGATGGTGACCCATACATGGGTCGGAGGAGTTCGGTGTACATCGACTGGAGGAAGGGGGACCCGGGTCTCTAAGAGCTCCAACGACGTGTGCGCAAACTGGTTAATAATAATGGCGCTTTTTTTCTTTCTTTTAACTGTTAAACATTTCTTATTTTGTTCCGTTACTATCTAAATAGTCAAAGTAAGAGTTACAAAGTCTAATCATTTATTCGCATATGGTGTACTGTCTGTTATTTGGCCCGGTGGGGTACATCACACAGCTTCGACGCAAACTTGATTATCCAGTTTGGCGGGACCGAAGGCTGCTCCTGTGGACGAAATCGAGGGGAGCGAGCCTCAGGCTTAACAGGGGGCTACACATGGATTTTTGAAATAAGTAATTTACACAGTGATCTGATGTTTAATGGTGCCAATATGGTGTTGTCATTGTATTGTCGTAGATTCGACTTCTGAACTTTCCATTGAGACTTCGCTACACGATTATAATAAAAGAAAGTGCTAGACACAATCTTAATCAACATTGATACTCTTAATACTCGTACGTTTATCAAGCTCGGTAGGAGAACGAGAGGTTTACTGAGAAATTACATAAAAGGGAGACCGGAAATCTCACAGTTCTACAAGCTATTTTACGTGTTCATAATGCTAAAGACGGTCAAACGTTCTGTTGAGGCATACATACTGATTACATCACTTAATATCACGTAGTGATAAGAAACAACAAACAGAGAAACCATTTCAACGCTGTTTACTAAAAGTGTAACGGGACCTTTGGCATGCACAGGTTAGAGATAAAGCAAAGTATAATGTTGCTGCTCAAAATGGTATTTCAAATGTCATAATGCCATTAAACATCATCTGGAAAATCAAATACTGAAAATTAGATTGTCACTTCTTTAAAGTACTGTTCCGAACAATGCTGTGCAATGAATTACAAACTTGTCAGAATGTTACCGAACAACACGCCAGCACGACATTCGAACATTGCCCCTTAGCATTGCTAAAGTAGAAGAAGAGATTGTGACGTGACATCGAGGGGTGTCGTTAAACGCTTCGGATGAATCGCAATATTCCCGTGCGTAAAACCTGCATTTCATTGGTAGGTGCAAACCTTCTTCAACTAATGGCGTCAACCTTCGATATAGGGACACTGTTGCCCTATGGAGCTTAGAAAATTAGAGAGCTGTGGGTAACCCTAATGTACCTACATGTTCCGCACAGCACTGTGTACCGAAGTGCCTGTATTGTGCTATAGTTCTTCTGTGGATGTATCAGTATACCTAATTCACACAGTTGATTTGAGCATCGAGCAGACAAAACTGGACGTTACCGAGCAGGACGGGGAAATAGATTTAAATAAAAACAGCAAGCTTCTGAACGGGTTCTTTGATTAGATTCCCACGCAAGTTCTATAAAGATTTTCCACGGGGAGCCCGGTGCCTATAAAAGAGAGTTACCGCCTAGCGAACTAGTCTTCGTGGGAGTGGTCTAACGCAGCGTAGTAAGGCTTTGGCTTAGCAAGGCTTATTTGAGTTCAGGCGGAGTCATTGTAAGGATATTTCTTAGTTCTTATTCAACTGAATTTCTGCAGAGCCGGTATCCGTTCTGGGTGTAAGTTGTGCGATTTTCAGAACTCCAGTCGCTCCAATGGCGATATGTGCGCCAGGTGCATTGAAAAGCAGATCTTTTAAGACTGTGTAACTGGAGGGATAGATCGATAGCCTTCAGCTTGTTAGGGTAAGTAAAACAGAGATAGACAGGAGCAACCGGGAATTCGTAATTACCATTCTGTAGGAGGTAGATGCATATGTGATCGTAAAGACAGGGAAGCGGGAACCCTTAATAGTGGTAAGCACACCTGTGCCCGCCCTGCTCAACTATAAGCCGTCCGGTCGTCCGGTTTGAGAGCTTTTTGTGCTAACGACCTGACTGGAATGCAACAGAAGCCGTGCTTCTGGCACCTACGTTTTCCCTGTGGCGCTGAAGGGTAACAACTGAAGTGGATAACAGCCATAACAACGGACTGTATATTCATGGGTATAGATTTGTGAATTTATGGACCATATAGACAATAGACAACCGACAATAGACAATAGTTGCAAGAGTAGGTCATTCGGCTCTTCGAGCCATCGCCGCCCTTCACTGTGATCATGGCTGATCATCCAAAACCTTTACCCCGTTCCTGCATTCACCCCATATCCCTTGACTCCGCCGTCTGAGGCAGAGCATTCCAGAGATCCAGCACTCTCTGGGTGAAAAAGCTATTCCTCAATTCCGGTCTTAATTACTTACCCCTTATTCCTAAACTGTGGCCTCTGCTTCTGGACTCCCGCAAAATCGTGAACATTTTCCTGCGTCTAGCGTATCGAAACTCTTAATAATCTTATAAGTTTCAATCAGAACCCCTCTCCTCCTTCGAAATTTCAGTGTCTACAAGCCCAGTCGCATCAATCTTTCAAAATATGACAGTGCTGCCATCCCGGGATTGGCCTCCTGAACCTACGCTAAACCCCTCAATAGCAAGAATGTCCTTCCTCAAATTTGGAGACCAAAACTGCACACTGTACTCCGGGTGTGGTTTCATCAGGGCCCTGTGCAACTGCAGAAGGACCTTTATGCTCCTATACTCAACTCCCCTTGTTATAGAAGCCTACACGTCAGTAGCTTTTTTCACTGCCTGCTGTACCTGCATGCTTACTTTCTGTGACTGATGAACAATGATACCTGGATCTCGATGTACGTCCCTTTTTTCATAAATTGACATCATTCAGATAGTATTCTGCCTTCCTGTTCTTGCCACCAAAGTGGATAAGCTCATATTTATCCACATTAAACTGCATCTGCCATGCATCTGCCCTCTCACTCAAACGGGCCAATTTTCCCTGCATTCTTATAACATACTCCTCACATTTCAATCTGCCACCCATCTTTATGTCAACGGCAAATTTGATACTGTTAATTTTAATCCCTTCTTCTAAATCGTTAGTATATATTGTAGATAGCTGCGGACCCAGCACCGAGCATCGCGGTACGGCACCAGTCACTGCCTGACATTCTAAAAGGGACCCGTTAATCCCTCCTCTTTGTTTCCTGTCTATCAACCAATTTTCTATCCATGTCAGTACCCTACCCCTAATAGCATGTGTTAATCTCCTAAGTGGAACCATCTCAAAAGCTTTCAGAAAGGCCAGGTACAGTACATCCACTGGATTTCCATTTCCTATTTTCCTAGTTACATTCTCAGTAAATTCCAGAAGATTAGTCCGCGATGATTCCCCCTTCGTAAATCCATGCTGACTCAGACTGATCCTGTTACTGCTATCCGAATGTGCCGGTAATTCATGTTTTATCATTGACTCCAGCATCTTCCCAACTCCTGATGCCAGGCTAACAGGTCTATAAATCCCTGTTTTCTCTCTCTCTCCTTTCTTTAAAAAAAAAGAGGGATAACTGTAGCTACCCTCCATGACACAGTGACAGGAATTTATGGACGCAACATGAAAACGTGGACAGTAGATTGATTGAAGGGTGCTGGGAACTTAGATGAATATAGAGGCTTCCACAATTTACTGAAAAAGGGGTCAGAGCAGTAGGAAGTCCGGATAAAAACGGTTCCCAGCAACACAGGAAAAGAACAGGAGAATGGCCTGAAAACAAAAAGAAATTCGGAGCTAGGAATTAAGCTGAGTAGCTGGACCTCAAGAGCAGTGTTTTTGGAATTGCATGTCTGCAGAGCCGGTTTCCGTTCTGGGTGTCAGGTGTAGGATTTTGAGGAGACCTCCAGTCGCTTTAATGGCTACATCTGCACCAGATGGATTGAAATGAAGAACTTTGGAGACTGTGTAACTGGAGGGGCAGCTCGATAGCCTTCAGCTTGTTAGGGAAATTAAAACATAGATAGACAGGAGCAACGGGGAGGTAGTAATTCCAATTCTACAGGAGATAGATAAATGTGTGCTCGTAAGGAGCGGGAAGCCGGAATACCTAAGCATACCTGTGGCCGCCCTGCACAACAAAAGTTAATCCGTTTTGAGAGGTGCTTGGGGGAAACGATCTAACGGAAATGCAACAGAAGCTCTGCCTCTGGCATCTACTTTGCCCCTGTGGCGCTGAAGGGTAAGCAACTGACGTGCATAGCAGTCTAAACAACAGACTGTATTGTCATGGGTATAGAATTCTGAATATATGGATTTATGGACGTAACATGAAAGTGTAAATCATAGATGGTCTAAAGGGTGCTAGGATCTTAGATGAGTCCAGGAACGTCCACAATGTACTGAAAAAGGAGTCTAAGCAGCCAAAGGTTGGGGTGCAAATTGGTACAAACAACTTAGGGGAAAAAAAAACAGGAGGATACCCTGAAAAAAAGAGAGTTCAGAGGCAGGAATTAAGCTGAGTATCTGGACCTCAAGTGTAGTATTCTTGGGAATGTTGTCTGTGACAGGCGATAGTGAGGAAAAGTAAAAGAATGAGGTGTGCAGTTTAACTGATTTCTGGAAAAAAAAATGTACGAGGCAAGAATTTCGCTGTCTCGATAATTGAGGCAATTCGGTTGCAGGTAGGTCTCATATAAAAGGGGTGGATTGCACTTGAATACGAGGGTGTAATACCCTTGCGGACATAATTTTGACAGAATTTTAAACTAATATACCGGGGGACAGGAAACAGGTTAATAGAACTGCGGATGAGCCATGGGCTTACAAGTAGATAATGGGTGCAACCTGAATGTAAGAAGAGTCAAACCAAAGAACAGATATAAATGCAGGCAGAGCAAAAAGTTGCATCGTACCATAGAGCTAACAATCAAAAAGGCGAAAAGGAAAGGACTGAATGTTTTATATTTCAATTTGCGCAGTCTGAATATGGTAACGAAATTGTAGCACAGTTAAAGTTTGGTGAGTTTAATAATGTGGGCTCACTGAGTCGTGACTGAAAGAATGCTATATTTAGGAGCTTAACGTCAAAGTATATGCTCTTTATCAAAAGATCAGAAAGGACGACACAATCCGTGGTGTCATTCTGTTGGTAGGAGACGTTATTATATCTTAATAAAGGGGTGAATAGGTTCGGAGAATGTTGAATCCTTGTGGAGGGACTAGAGAAAGTACAAGGGCTAAGAAAAAAAAATGGCTTTACTTCCTTTAATAGCCGTGACAGAACACAAATGACACGTTGTTCATTTCATCTTATTTTATTGATTGTAAAGTATAAGGATAAATACAATTCAGGGGAGAAGTTATCTCAGATACATATTTCAGTAATAGTACAAACAAAGAAAGGAATATACACTGTCAAAATCATATATATTACCAAGCTAATATAAAAAAGCATCTCCTCTTAACAATTCATAAAACAAAAAAAAAAGACTCAAATATTTCTGTTATTGAGAGAAAACAAAACCACTAAACTAACCTAGAATAAAAAAAAAGGGGACTGGGCAGACCATTTTGTGGATACAATTTAAAAGAAATGAACAATCCTTCTGGTCAAATCCAGAACTTCGAGGAGAAGAAAAAAATATTAATTGAAAAAGTATATAGAATTAGATCATATAAAAATATTGAATAAAAGGGCGCCAAGTTTGCTCAAATTCAGAAGCAGCATCAAACGTCCGGCTCCTAATTTTCTCCAAACTTAAAGACGACATAATGGAGGAAAGCCGAAAAAAACGTAGGTGGATTGGAATTCTTCCAATGCAATAGTTGATGTATCATTGCCCAGCTCATTTCCCAGTAATAAAATCTAACGTTTGGTAAAGCCAAGCCTCCATCGTTTTGCTATATTTGCAATGAAGGTTGCACTCTAGAACACTTATTATTCCAGATATATGACAGGATCATAGAATCTATTCTATAAAACAACGTTGTCGGAACAAAGGAAGGAACAGCTTGAGACATGTATAAACAATTCGGTAAAAGTGTCATTTTTAGAGCATTTATTCGACCAATTATCGACATCGTCATAGTCTACCATTTGGAAAATGTTTGTTGGGTATATTCAATTAAAGTAAGACAATTATATTTATATAGATCTTTATTTTTGTTAGTAATTTTAATACAAATATAGGTAAAAATAGCAATATTAAAAAGTATTTGATCATAATGACCAGAATAACTATTAATAGGAAACAATTCACTTCAATGTAATTTTATCTTTATCCCGAGAAAGTACTAAATTCTGTAAATATGGATAACATAGAGGGAATAGATTTCCTAGGGTCTGAAATTTAAACTAATAAATCAACTGCGTACAACGAAACCTGATGTACTTAGTCCCCTCTCTTAATACCCTGAACAGAGTTGGAATCCCTAAGAGCGATTGAAAGTGGTTCGAAAATAAAATAAAATAATAAAGGACTCCATTGTTCTGCGGAACAATTTCTGAGTATGGGAGAAATAAGGCAGCAGAACTGAAAGAGCAACTCATGGCTGTCCTTAACAAAAATGCATCTAAGTATGCGTTTTATTTCTGTGTTAAAGGCTCAATTCAAAGAAGTTGCGACACTTTCAAAACTTGGATCCGCTATTTCACAAAACCCTTTCCCTTAAGCATTCTTACAAGCTACTTACCTGATTATAGAAAAGAAAAAGAATTCTCAACTTATTCCAGAGAATTTTGTCAAACTATCTGCACTGGACGTTCTCTGTGTAGACTGGAACAGGGAAATAAAGAATGGGAAATAAAAGTCCCAGAGCAAATAATGCGATTGTTCAATGAATAGCTCAGTTGTCTCGAACACATTTCAAGCGTGTCATTCAGAAATTGGCAGCATTGCAATTCCCTTTCAGTGTACAATTGGATGCAACTGCAGCCATTTCTCAGATGACAATCAAGAAGAAAATGTGCAGATGCTGAAATTCTGAGCAAAACACGTAGAATGCTGGAGGATTAAGCAGGCCAGGCAACATTAGAAGAAATGTACAGACGAAATTTCAATAGGGAAAAAAAGGAATCGGCAGGAGAGGTGAACAAATAATAGAAAACAGAGGAAAATATTTAAACGAATGGGACAGAGAAAAGCACCAGGTGGCAGGTGAAACTTGGATGGGGAGGGATGAAGTAAAGAGATGAGAAGTTAATTGGTGAAGAGGCAGAGGGCTATGGAATAATTGAATGGAATGGTGTATGGAAGCACCAGAAGGAGGTCATGGGCGGGCAAGGAGGTAAGCTGAGAGACGGAGAAAGGGATGGGATTGCTGTGGGAACATTACCGGAAGCTTGAGAAATCGATGGTCATGTCATCAGGTTAGAGGTTACCTGAACAGAACATAAGATGATGTTCCTCCAAATATAGGTGTAGTCTCATGCCCGCACTGGACGTCGCCAGGGATGGTCATCGAAATGGGTTTCCTGCCAGGATTCACTTATCAATTGCATTATTCTCTCTCGTTCCCCAGCTTTTAATGCTACTACTCAGCATTTTTTTTCCTGCCTGAAGGTTTCAGCCAGTAACGTCCACATTGCCTTTTCCCATAGATGCTGTCTATCCTGCTGTATCCCTCCAGCATTTTTGTGTGCTACTCAGTGTCGTCAGCTCCTTTTTAACGTTATGCACATGATGACGCAATTGGAGAATTGTTGTTTTGTGAGTGCACACCGGAAACTACAAAGGAAGTCAACGTTTTGGAAATGAAATTTTTGTAGACAAACAAGATAAACTGGAATAAAATTTAAAACAAATAAAAAAATCTTTGCACAGACGGAGATCCTACGATAGTTGTTAATGATTTTTACCTCATATCTTCGGAACTCTTTCTTTACCCAGGGAACGGATGACAGGAAAATCTTTCCCAACAACCATGAAAGAATATTTGAAAATAAAACAATTAAGGTTATCTAAATGTTTCGAAGCATGTGTTTTAATAATCGTATTTTAAACTTCTTTATCAGGAAACGGATGCAGAACATGCAATGTTTCTCTACCACACGGTGGGTTCCTTGCTTGCAAGTTCACAAGTTTAGAGGCCTTGATAGAAATAAGCACAGAATATTCATTTCATTTTCTGCATGAGAAGCAAACATTCTTAAAAAAATGAAATAACAGGTTGTAAGAATGGGTAGTTAAGTAGCAGGCTTCTCGAACCAAGACCTTTAAGTCACCATAATGAATTGCACTGAAAAACAATTCCAAACTTTTTGGCTAATCTGCCAATATGGAAGAAGAGAGTAAAGATGACTTGGTTGCATTCTTTTAATTTCTGCAGGAGTGCGATGCAAACATTGAGTTGAGACACAAAATTTCCCTCTTGGTACTTTCAGGTTCAACGTGGATCTGCACTCCTTTGTTGTATTTTACAAACTGTGGCGAAATTGTTGACTATGCAAATATAAACTGATTAGGACCATAACATTTACGGTTATTTGGAATATTTTTCTCAGAATACCATATGCAATCGTATTACCCCTTAAGGAATTCGATCTTTGCCATGCAAAGCCAACAATATAGTTTTATGTTATTCAGAAATAAAATCTTCTTTATCTTGTCAATATTTTAATTATACATTCCATTTCTTAAATGCGTTAATAATGCAACACATATATTATGATATCACACATTGTTTAAGATATCAATAATATTTTTCAAACTATATTTTTGTCAGGCTGTGCATTGTATTTTATATATTTGAATACTTAAGTCTAAGAATGTGCGCATCGGTTTTGTCAAACTTTCAAAGGGGTACATAGCATAGAAAATCAGTATCAACCCCTGCACTTGTAGAAGCAGAACCAGATCAATAAATCTCATCGATCGTGTTTTCGTTCAGTTAACCGGGAAAAATTCTCACAACAGCGAGGGCTGCTGAGCTCCGAAACTAAAAAAAAAAATGGAGGCGGTGGCGCTCAGCAGCAAGCACTGATAATTATTGTCATGACCACCCGCGATTTCCTGATAATTCCGACAGATAAGAAGAGTGAACTTCAGTCACTAAAACAGAGTTAATACATTTGCTAATTCGGAAAGGTGAACATTGCTGAAGCCGAAGGGGAAAAACTTAACGATTAACGATGATAGCTGTATATATTATAGTTGACGACAAGAAACATCTGTCCATTGACGCGTACCCGGAGAAGCCCTAAGAAATGAAAAGATCTTCTTTTTCATAATATTTTGTCCAGATCCCCATGACAAATAACGGAAAACCACTATATGCATATTGAGTTTTGTGTCGGATGATCTCTATGCTAGAAGACCAATTTCGAAGATGGTTTCAAACTGCAGTGTTTTTATTTTCTTTCATACCCATGGACAATTGCAAACTTGAATAAGAGACGAATGGAATTTACAAATCAGAGGTTTTGTATTGTTGAATATGTTTCAATCACAAGCAGTGTAGTGGCATTCTGTGTCAAATGTGAACGGCATAACTATTCCTGTTGTCAGCTAGTCACTCATAGTCTGGTCCGACATAAGAGAAAGGAAACTTACATCCTTCAATGTTATCGAAAAATGAATCAGAAATCACAGTTTATGTTTCAAGGCATAATCGATTTCATAACGTCTTTTATGCAAACAAGGACTTCAATCCAATATGAAACAAGTTTTCAGATGCAGTTAAATGCATTCGTTGTATAAACTACGGGATGTAAAATAATTGATTTGATATAACTGCCCCATTAACAAAATTCATTTTTTTTTATAAATCTGTACGGTTGAAAGCCTTCCCAATGGTTGCATCAACGTCCGCTAAGGAGGAACACGTGCATAGTACTGGAAAACTCATTGGGATGTTGGAAACTCTACTAGCTTCGTCTTGGATGCTCCCAATTATCGAACACATTTTAATAGCTGTCTGACAGGGTGCCTTTTGTTTTCTTCGTTTTATTATCATTTTTAAATCATTATTACCTTTTTCTTACTTAGTTCATTTGGCTTAACAGCTTTACCACTTACTGGATCAAACAGGTTTAAATTGGTTAAAACGCCAGCAAAATGCTTTGTTCTCATAAACGAGGATCTGTCTGTAGATCCCAGAGTAAATAATAAATTATAATCCTGACGGTGGTTAAGCGTAGAACGTTTGCAAATTAACAGCGCTGTCTGTAGAGCACAGACTGCTGACCTCACACGACTGGATTTTTGCGCAAGAGATGCAGTGAGAATCAATGGTGTTCATTTAATTGGACATGCATCAAAACGAAAAAAAAATGTTTTTTTTAAAGGAAGCTTCCAACGAAAATGTAACATTTTATCTTCAAAGACAATAGATACATATTGCAGCTTCCATTTCCGATGGCTGCACCTTTTTGTTTTTAATTAGGCAGGCAGGGTTAAATCGGAGAAGATTGAAAATAGCATGAGGACATTTCTGGCAAATTAGCCGAAAGATCAGATAATATGAAATACAAAATACAATTAGACTTATATGATTTAAAAAGCAATGAAAACTTTCTTTCGTTGCATGCATTATTTCCGTTTCATACAGCTCAAGCCAGTGAGAGAATCGGTGTATGTACATAGACCACCATACAAACAAAAAACCTCTCTTAATCTCTGGCGCGTGCGCGCGCGCGCACACACACACACACACACACACACACACACACACACACACACACACACACACACACACACACACACACACACACACACACACACACACACACACACACACACACACACACACACAACCCTGCCTTTGCATCCACTGATTGCCAGACCGTTGATTCAGCCAATGTGGGACTCATTCTCACCGTGTCAAGATAATTATTCTACGTTTTACTTCAGTACCGAGGTTTACCTGTGGAACGCTGTCTCTCCGTGTCAAGATAGAATAACCTGGCGATTGCCTATCCATTTACGCTTCGTGTGAAGATAAGTTTTGCCTGCCGGCTGTCTCCTGTTCGCCGTTTAGTTCTAGATAGGCCCTGTGTCAAATCAAGTTTTGTCTACCTTCTGCTATTCCGTTCACTCGCGCAGTAATCCTGTGTTTAACTCTGTCTTTCGACCGCTTAGAATTGTGGTTTTTAAGTTCTGTTCCCACGCTGATTGTCTGTGTTAATTCTGTCTCTCGGCTGCTTAGAATTGTGTACTCTGAGTTCTGCTTCCACTGTGTTTCCGTGTTAATTCTGTCTCTCCGTGTTTACAGGAGCAGGAATGCCGCCTGCCACTCTCTGCCAGCCACGATCTTCCCCTTGTCCGCATCCCTGCTGTCCCCTGTCCCACTGTCCGCCTACACTCTCGGCAGGCACATTGCTTCAACGCTGCGTTCTCTCCGTTGCGGCACGGGTTCGATTCCCGGTCCAGCCTTTCTCACTCCTCGGTTTTTCTCTGCCTCATCCTTGCTCTCTGGCCTTCCCTAGAACCATTAATAAACGCATTTGATTACGCTACCTCCGTGCCGGTGTCCTGCAATTAAGTTCGCATCAGTCCGTGCAATAAAGCACCGAGATTATCTGAGGATCTGTTTCACTGTTTATTAGTAATGAACTTCTTTGTTCAGTTTTTTTTCTCTTTTCCTAACGAAATCTTTAGGTATGATTTAGAAATGCATCCCTTTAATCGTATCAAGTGTTCTGTCTGTTGTTTCTTGGCACTGATTTGCAAAAGGGTAATAAATTGCATAACGTCCACACAATCCTGGGTTTGCGGTAGGAGAGCCATCACAATTTCTTTTGTTGGCGAGACAGGTCTACGTCCTGCTCAGACTTACGCAGCCAAGGATATCAGAGGGTTTTCAAAGCATTGACGTAGTTTCGTAAAAGCGGCAGCGGAAGTTAGAGGTGAGAGAGTGGCCTTCATGAAATCTGTGTGGTGAGTAGTTTAATGCGAGATTATAATCGTACTTTATAAAGTATTGTTCCGACCTCTGTTGAAGGTCTGCATGCAGTTCTGCTAATTTAAATACAGGGAAATGTCGTTGGAGAGTGGGTGAGGAGATTCAGCAAATGCTGAATGAGAAGAAGCAGTATGAGCAGAGACTGTAGACTCCAGATATGTTTTCCAATGAGCGGAGGTGCGTAAGAAAGGATGTCGTTGAATTACATAAAATGAGGCAGGTAGACAAAGCGAGATTCATTTGTTTTAGGATAAGACTGTGAAATTATTTTGCCTCTTTTTAACGTACGACCTGTAGAATATCGTGGCAGTATTTCTCCAGATTGCACAATTGGTATAATGTTCTACTCTGTGTGCAAAGCAATGTTGCATGTTTTACTTCTTGGTGAATGACTGCAGTGACTCCAAGATTATTTATTTCAAACATTACATGTGTCCCTTCTGTCGAAAATATCCAAATTCTCTGAATATCAAGATTGATGTTGATATATACTGTACTTTTATTTAATCAACGGAATGTTGTTACATGCAGTTCCCTTCAAAATATTTATATGAACATTTTCAGAATAAGTTTCAATCCCAGTCGAAACTTCAAATACTGTATTACCATTTTGAACAGGAATGAAATGCTATACTTTTAATATAATCACCACATTCATGCAAACATATTTTGCAATACCTGCAACCAAACTAACAGAGTAAGTTCTATTCCCAATCAAACACTCAAGTACAATATTACCATTTTGAATGAAAAAAAATCTATAAATTTAATATATTTACAGAAGTCAGGCAAATATATATTTTAGTAACAACTTCTATCCTGGTCTACCAATTGAATATTCATTAGATTATGATTCAAAAATAGTCAGAATATAGATTTTTCACATCGAACAAACACAAACCAGAAATCGGAACACGATTAAATGATACCAGGCAGTCAATGCAACTAATGGCCACAATGGCAAAAGTAAAATGTTTTGTCTACATGGCGCCGGGTTGCACCGGACCAGCAGAATATTAAAAATGAACGACCGATTTCCACTCCAATTATTATTTTATTACGCCCGTATTTAACCAACTTCTTTTCATCTTTGCGCTTATCGAGACTTGATCAGAGAACTGCAACGTTATGCTCCCTGCTTGCAATCGACCTTGTCTGAGAAAATTTACTGTCGATATTACCGACGCTGAAGACTAGCTGTTCTGGTTTAAGATTTATTTAATCTTTTCAACCATAGTGTTGGCATGCATTTTATATTTCACAGTTCTAGTTAACAACTTGATTGACCTGACGTTTATGGTTTTATTGCCACTTTTATCCCGTTTGTCTTAAAGTCTGTCGACTATCTAACCGCTTTAGAGAATCTCTCTCCGCATGGGTCATATCCGAACGTACTGACAGAAAGATTCGACCATACTCATGTGCACTCAGCAGAGAGAGATCTCCCGATCTTGTCCCTGAGATCCGTTGGTCAGGTAGAAGACGAACTGCCAATATTAAGTGAATCGAATGTAGCAATAAAGAAATAATCTCGTCCCGACAAGCCCAGTCCTATCTGGCAGAATACATATTATCCGCTGCCGCAACTGTTCAACAGCTCACCACAGATAATCAGATTTGATGTCTGCAATTTCCGCTCTCATGTCCGCCGTCCCTGCACTCACTGCGACAATCATGTGGGCCGGACCTGACTGATCCTTTCGAACTCGAACAGACTCCCGACGTGTTGGGTCTATCTGCAGTCACACGCTTCTCAATATTTATTGCTCGCAATTTCTTGTCGTGGGGTTTTCAGACCCATGAACCCAAGAGTGTGTTCGACTCCAATGTAGAAAGGAATATCATGTATGTATCTCTCTGGTTCAAAGAGGTGGAGTACAGCCTTAGCAATCAAAGGAAGCTTTCAACGTCAAGGCCCAGTAATCTCCAGCTCTGGGCGTTGGCCAAATACATGTTTACACCCAACTGATTGGCCTTGTCCTCGAAGACAAGAACAGTAGGCAATTTTCATCAGTTATGATTGATTCCCTTGAACTGCCCCTGGTGCTTTATTTCCCCTGGTTATTCCAAGATAACCATCGAATAGTTGTGTAATTTGAAGCATTCCAATAGTGGGGACTAATTGTCTGAGTTTAGATCAAGTTCTGTTCCATGAATCCCCTCCAATATGAGCTATGGATGTAGACATGTCTGGGATTCCTGCTGAATATGCAGATATTCTGGAGGACTTCAGTTAAAATAGGTACACTCCCTGCCCCTTCGTCGGCCATAGAGCTCTGCCATAGATCTCCTACATTGCACGGGTCGTCCTCTTAGCAGTTACTTTCCCTCTTTCATCCCGAAATTGTGACCAAGGAACAATACATCAAGAACATATTTGCCATGGGGGTTAACCGTCCGTCAATGGCTAGCAGCAGCAGGCATCTTTTTAAGAGCTCCATCCTTGCATCGGTTATCGGCCCCTGAAAAATATTAACGTAAAATAATCACTACCCGCTTTCCCTGCTGCCTTCTTTTTTTCGAATATTCCCAGGGAGCAACCATATTTTCCTAAATTGATCTGCGCAACTTTTACACTCGGGTTCACATGAGAGAAAGTAATGAGTGGAAAATGGCATTCAACAAATCCCACGGCGACGATCATTACATAGTTTTGATATTTAGTCTCGCCAATCCATCCCCCACCCCCCCACGTTGTTTTCTGGTCCTTTGTTAACAAAATTCTCAGAGACATGTAAACCAGTTTTTGTATATTTAGACGACGTGCATGTCTATTTCCGCTCTGATCAGGTGCACGTGCAGCATTTCCGGAGAGTTCTTAGACAGTTCTCAAAAAATAACTGTAGGCCATATTCGAGAAATGTGAGTTCATAAACACCAGGTGTCCTTTTGGACGACAGAGTTGTTTTATCCAGTGTTCAAGTTGATCGGACTAAATTTCACACAGCTGCATAGTGATTATCTTCTGGTCAAACAAATTCGAAACCTCATGGGGTTTGCGAACTTTTATCGCCATTTCCTCTAGAATTTACGCTATATTGTGGCTTCAATAAAGGCACACACCACGAATACCTTGTTGGAATGAGATTCCATTGGGCAGATGATGCCGAAAAAGCATTATCTAAGCTATAGCAATGTTTCATTACTGCCCCAGTGCTCAACACCCAGACCCATCATTGCCGTTCATAGTCCTATTAGATGCATCCACTGTTGGCATTGAAACTGTCCTCTCTCAAAAATCTTCTGCGGCTAGCCGCTTGAACTCTTGTACCTTACTTTCCCGTCGCTTGCCTCTGTCCGATAGGAAAAGTGGTGTTAGTAAATCAGAATGACTGAGGATATGTAGAAATAGCAACAATGGCTGTGGGGGTGAGGGGGAGTGGGGCTGAGCAGCAGTTTTTAGTCCGGATAGATCACAATTTCCCCTTCCACATTCGGAATGAAAAGAGGCTCAGCTCTCTTCAAGCACGGTGGACATTCTTTCTCAAACGGTTTCAGTTCATCTTCACCTATCGTCCCTACAGAAAGGATACCAGGATGGCAGTTTTTCCCGGCAGTTCGAACGATCTGATAGCAATGCCGATCCAGAGCTCATTCACCCTCGCTCGTGTGTTGCTACTCCGTTGATCTGGGAAACCGAGGCGGAGATGTAGGCCATGCAACAGCCGGCTGGGGAACCTCCAAATGGCTTGTTTGCCCCAGCTTTGGTGCACACCATACTAATGGAATGGGTTAACTGCTCGTGTTTGGATGGGGATACGGAAATTCACAGGTCTCGGAGTTTATAAAGATCATATTTTGGTAGCAATCTATGTCCGTGGATGTCCACGACTTCGTATCTTCATATCCAAACTTCGCTCAGAACAAGTCGTCAATCCTGCGTCCGGCCGCTCGCCGACATCCGCTTCCTGTGCTGTTGAACGCCTACTCCCACCTCTAATTGTACTCCGTCACCGGGCGATCCAATTGAATGCAAATGCTGCCATTTTCGTCGGTGCAGCTCGGATTTCTAAGATTGCTCCTGCTGTTGCCCAATCTTAAGCACCGACCGTTCCTGAGACTGCCACACAGATGGTCTGATTTCTCTGAAAACAGAGCCCCTCAGGGATGAGCACTAATTCCTCTGCTTTATTCCCTGTATACCTATGACTGCGTTGCCATTCAAAGCTCTAATCTTCTAAATAAATTTGCCGGAGACACTACATGGATGACATAATCTAAAACAATAAAGAGTTGTCCTACACGGAAGAAGTGATCTCTCTGATACAGTGGTGTCAAAAAAAAAAACAAAAAATAAACAGTCTGTCCCTCCATGTCACAAGAACAAAGCAGCTGGTTTTGGGTTACATGCGGATCAGAGGACAGCTCAGTCTTATTGACATCAATGAATCTGGGATTGAGTGGTTAAACAGCTTCAAGTTATGAGTTATCACCTGAAACATCATGGACGACCGCACGTGGTCTGTACACACCGGCTGTGTGGTGAAAATGCCACAAAAGCGCCTTCTTCACTTCAGAGGTTGAGGAAGATTGGTATGGCCCCCCACATCCTAAGGCATTTCTACAGGGGCACAATTGAGAGCATCCTGAGTGACTGCATCACTGCCTGCATGGGAAATGTACCTCTCTTAATTGCAGGATCCTCAGAGTGTTGTGCCGACAGCCCAGTGCATCTGTTGTTGTTATCTACCCATGCTTCAGGACATCTGCAAAGACAGATGTGTGAAATGGGGCCGTATGATCATTGTGGACACGGGGAACTTCAAACACAATCTAGTCCAGCTGCTACATTGTGAGAAAGGGTACAGCAGCATAAAAGACAGGACCAGCAAACTGCGGGACAGCTTCTTTGACCAGGCAATCAGACTGATAACAACCGCTCATTTGAACGGATTTGTGTTCTATTTATTATAAGTTTCCATGATTGGACATTATACCTTTAGATGGTGACGTAACGTAAAGACTTCTGCTTCTCGCGTGTGAAGGATGCAAGAAATAAAGTCAATCCCATTCATTTCAATTTAGGTTCTTCGGCTTCCCTCAAGACCTAATGTCTTCTGGTATCCCGTAATCCCATTCCCGTTTGTTTGGACGGTTTTTTGCTCCCTTGTTGGAGTTACTGCCGGCCTCTCCTCTGGTGTCTCCCCTAACTCCAATGGCAATTCTGAGAAACTGAACCAAGAGCTGGATACACATTGCGTTTCCTAGCCACTTCCAACACCACGTCCTGGAGTTCCAAATTGTTTTCGTCAGTGCTCGCCCAGAATAACTTCCTGTTTTATCATTTCTGTCTCCCTATCAAAGTCAGAAGAGATTCAACCCACCGATTTTTTTTTTCCTGACCAGAAAAATGAAGTAGGATTTTTTTTTTTTTTTTTGCTGAGCTGGTGATCTAACTGGAGACGATCCACAACTTCGCTGCTGCGCGCACATAAACAACGTGCAGGTCATCATGATAGTCTCCGCCGACAGTTAAGGTCAGTGAAACCCGAAGAGGCGAGCTTGTTAACATCAAGGGTACTTCCGCTAAACGTTGAGTGCCGTAATGTGAGTCTGGGGACCATTTCCTGCGGAAAAGTATCTCAACAAGGACTCGTATAAATTACCTGTATCAGAATCACTGAAGATCAACCCAGCATTCCATGTTTTCCGCTGAAGCCAGTTACTGCCTCTCTCTTGGCCCCAGTCATCCTACCTCCCCGTTCACCCCTCTTGGCTGGTGGTTCCCACGTCTTTTCGGAGTGGCGCCTACCGGCATCTCGCCGTCTGCTTGGTCTGGGCCTGTTTCTCGTGGATTGGGAAGGGTATGGTCCTGAAGAACGGGTTTGGATCACAGCGATGTGCATTAAATTATTTACTGAATTAATTCTCAAACACAATGAAGTGCAACCGACTGATTATGATGCCTAAATTAAAGATAATACTGTATACATAACAGTGCGTGTAATACTTCTGTTTTGACTCAGCAGTTATTATTCCCGATGGTTGTATTCTATTTTTTTTCTAATTTTGCATTTTCTCTAATTTCACTAACAGTAAGATGCATTCCAATTTGTAGTCGGGTTCATAGGGGTATTCGGTAGAAGCCAAAGAATCCCTACAAGGGGATGCACAAGCGGTCTTTAAGTTAATACTCAAAATGTCCAGCAAGTTTATATTTTTCTATGCATAACTCGTGATGAAATTTGTTTCATATCAAAATGGTCGAGAGGTATGAAGACCATAAATCAGTTTAACTCTTTCCCCGTATTTAATCGGACAATTTTTTCCAACCTACTAATGCCCTGCACAAACTTAGCATTTATGCCCTGACGGGGGGGGGGGGGGGGGGGGGGGGAACTCTGAAACAATCTATCCCAGCCGCAATTATACTTCCATAATCTACGTGGGAAGTTTATTCGTAACTTATCTGAAAGTTATAAAATTTCAACTGGCGTCCAATTGTTCGTTCCAAGTTCGTACAGGGATAGCAATTCCGTGTTCACATTCCCGTCCGCAACCGAAATCAGACCACATTTGTTGAAAATGCATAAACACCTTCAATAATTTATTTCTATTTATCTCTATAATTTGGAAATAAATTCTAACATTTATTTTAGAATGTTCATTCTAAAATAAACATGTTTAGAATGTTTATTTCTAAACATTCTAAACATTTAGAATGTTTCTAAAGGGTGAAACATTCTAAAAAATCTTATGACCTGGTAAGATAGTCTAAAATGATCAGGAAACTGTGGTGTTAGAAGTGTACTGCGATATTCATTTTTGTATTTTTGTATTTTTGTTTATGAGTTTCGTTCCTTTAATGGAATTCCAAATGTATTTTATTTCATGCTTCTTCATGTTGGTTTTCTATCTCAGACTCCATTAGTAGGGTTTGATCCTTGCACACAATAAAATGACCCAGCAGAGCTATGCAACGGCACTACGAATCCCCGAAAGTTGTTTTTAAAATAAAGTAGAATCGAATCCTTTTAAAAGCATCAACAAGAAGGGAAGGAATATTGTGGCAAGGCAATCGCATCAGGCAAGGAATGCACCGGTATCTGAGAGATCTGCAGATATTCCTCAAATGAGCAACAAAGACTGGGGAAAATTCTGCATCCAGACGAACTGTGAGCTATTGGGAATCAACGTGACAAATGTGTTACTGTGCTACTCTATTTCCAATTGGAGTATTCGCATTAAAAAAACATATACATATATATTTTAGTAGTCAAAATGGAAACGTCCACGTTATTCTTCGGTGGCTCGATAAGTCCTCCCTAACACAACATATTATAATATCACTTCAGGATCTATCCAATACTTCTGCACAACCACCAATGCAGAAGAGACGTTGCATCGTCGCAGTTTAAACTGGCAAAACATATTTCTCTGCCGTGAATATTTCGCTGTCTTTCTTCCTGAAATAGGCACCATTGAAACTGCTTTATCTGTGTGCTGATCTCTAACATATGTTACTTGAAACATTAACGGAGAGTGTTTATAGAGACGTGCTTTTAACTGGCAGCGAAGTGGGCTTCATGGCATAGAAAAAAATCTACGGAATCTGAGCGAAGGACAACAGTTATTTGTGAAGGAAGTGTAGGTCTTCATTTGTCTATGGGAGACGAGAAACTGACGAGACATTTTTCGCAGTGCACTTTATTTCCCCGTGCTACAGTTCTTCAAGAAATAACTCAGAGGTTTTCCAGGATATTCAGTATATAAAAGCACTTTGTTGGCAACCGTTGGAGCATAGCTGCAGTTCTGCCTCACAATCTAAGTTTCCTGAACCGTGAATTTCGTGGGATATTGTGTTTCCTAATATTTGGCACACGCGGATTGAAGAAAACACGAAACGCCCGAATATTTACTAAGGAAAAGATACTTGCTCGAAAGGGCATGCATTCGTTATAAACTGGAAAAAAAAAACACTGGACAGAGCCGGCATACTTATAAACAACACATGTAAAAAAAATCAGATAGGCCACGTGGAGTATGGCAGGCAACGGTACCGTTTTCTGATATTGCTGTTCTGACCGTTGATTACAAACGCGGTCGAAGAATATCTTTGGTGCCAAGAGTCAGGATTGGATGATAGAAAGACAGAAATGATGGAAATGAAGGAAAATGATAGAAAAGCAAAATAAGCAACGACACGATTTGATGTTTTCTTTAAACTATGAATGGTGATAGGTCAATCAGGATTAGCTTTATTTTGGCATTCTCTCTTTAAGCTGATTCCATGTTATTTACTTCTGTAATAAGAAAATCAATCCCACTAAAAATATTTCTGTGTCTGGTGGCATCTGAATAAAATGAGACTAAGTTATCTTTTTCTTGTTATCCCTATTTTCGTTTACACTGATTTTGCCAGATCTAATGGAAATATTCTTAAATACAGTCAAAATCAGGCAGAACAGCTTAATACCATCAAACATGCCCACCTAGTATACAGAAGTACGCAGTATCTTCGAGGAGAATCACGACGGTTAGTATTGTGAAATTTATTTCATTTCTAGAATTCTTTTGTTAGTACTTAATCTTCTACTGCTTTAAGGGTGCAAAACTTCAACAAATGTATATATATACACACACACAGTTAATAAAGCTGAAGAAAATAAAAACTGATCGTAATATATAAATATATATATATATATATATATATATATATATGTAAAGCAAAGAAAGAAACAAAAAGAACCCAATCTAACTAAGAAAAAAAAACACTGACTACAAAAGGGGGGGGGGGGCATTATGAATCAATCCCCGGAGTAATTCGTTTTACCATCCTCTATATATATAAAAAAAAATCATCAACCGCCAATTTATGTTTACATAAGATAACATTGGAATTAAACCATATAAAATAATTCAAATTAAATGATAATATTTGGGAAAAGAGACTGATCTTCGCTCAAAATCGAATCGGGAATTAAAAGTTCTACTTCTAATTTTTTACCCCAAACTGAGACATAACATCATTTGAGAAAATCATTCAATTAATGTAGGGACAGAAGTACCTTTCCATTTTAATTTTTAAAAAGCCCTTCTTTCCAATAATGTAACAAATGCAATTACATGTTGATATGAAGATGAAATACCCTGAAAATGATGCCGAACTATTCAAAATAGAACAGTAATCTGTTAGGTTGCAGATTAATTTTCAGAGCTTTAGAAATTGTAGAAAATAATGATTATCCGAAACGATTTTAATAAAGAACCTGACCAGAACATCTGTGACAAAGTAGCTAATTCAGTTTTACACCTATCGCAGTGGTTATCTATACGAGGAAATATTTTTTGATAGTCTCTCCTTTGTCAAATAAAAATAGTGAAAAATTTTAAACTGAATTATAGAAGAAGAATTTAGCTTTTTTTTCAAACTCGCAACCAATCTCATTAACAAAGTTCATATTAAGTTCTCCCTCCCAATATTGTTTAACCTTTAGCGAGAGTTTCACTTTTTTGTAAAAAAAGTAAATTTTAAATTCTGTTTATAGCACCTCTCACTAAAGGAATAAACTTCAAAATGGTATCCAACAAATCAGATTCTTGCAAATACGGAAACTTAGATAAATATCTTTGTAAAAATGTCTAACCTTAAGATATTGCAGAAAATGTGTATGACCGAGAGAATATTTGTTAATTAACTCTTCGAAAGTCACAAAATAAATCTGTTAAAGAACGGATCCCTTTATTTCTCCATTGGTGAAAAATGGGAACGGTTATTGAAGGTTTAAATAAAAAAAATTCGATATAAAATACCAGACAACTTAAATTGTGTAAAATTGAAAATATTGCGAAACTGAAAGCAATTCCATAAGGACAGTTGAATAATAGGGTAAAGATTTAAATTTAGAACTTTAGAGAGTTGTAGAGGTAATGGAGCTCCTAATATTGATGTTAAATGAAATTGTTTGACAGCTTTTGGTTCCAAATCAACCCATAGTGGTGTTTGGCACATGTCGAGCCAATATAGCCAAAAACATAATTGTCTAATATTAACAGCCCAATAATGCAGTCTTAAATTAGGAAGCGCAAGTCCACCATTTTTTTTAGATTGTTGTAAAAATATTCTTATTAATTCTTGGTCTTTTTTTGCTCCAAATAAAGGAAGATATAAGAGAGTCAGTTTGATTTAAAAAAAATAGTTATAAAGATCCTTTAGTGAGAGGTTCTATTAAAAAGATCGGTATATTTTGGAAAATATATAAAAATCTATGTAAAATCATCATTTACACAGCATGGATACGGCCTATTAAAGATAAGGTAAATGGATTCCATCTAAAAAAATTGTTTCATGGAGTCCATTAAGGGAACTATATTAGCTTTATAAAGATCTTTATATTTTAGTGATTATAATACCTAAATATTTAAATGTATTAACATTTCTTAAAGGAAAATCATTATATATAAAAACAGAGGCGGTTAATGAGCACAATTCACTTTTATTCAAGTTAAGTTTATATCCGGAAAATTTAGAAAAGTTTTTTTAGTGTGTCCAAAATATTAGGAATTGATTCCTGAGGATTCGAAATAAAGACCAAAAGATCATCTGCATAAAGAGAAATCTTATGAATGGTTCCATTCATAGAGTACTATGAATAATTTTTAGCTACACGTAGTGTTAGAGCCAAAGGCTCCTGTTACGTATTCAGGCAACAATAATTATAGATGAGTTAGACGAAGGGTTTTATAACAAATAACACGTTTATTAAACACTGATAACAAACCCCCTTCAAAAGTAAACAAACCCAAACAATGATCCGAGCTCAGCTGCTCAAACAGTCCTTAATAGCGTTGCAGTCCCAAACAGTCTTTAAAACAGTATTGAAAAGAACTCAGTTCTCTAAAGCGATATGCCGACAGTTCAAAAGCTCACGGTACTTTTAAAAGGAGAGACTTTTTAAAGCGAGGTAAATTCTCTTCCAAGTCGATGTCCTTCGATTCCCAGCGTCGAACTCCCACGTCGAATTTTATTAAATATAACAACTTAAAGTGACTGACCTTCCTTCCACAATATTCTCAATCTCCCGCTTTTTCCAGCGGAGACTATCGTGAGAATAGTAAACGAAATCCTTCCGAATGAGGATCAAACAAGGTCGAAATCAATCCACCGTCGAAAATCGATTCTTCTCGATTTGTCTTCCAAAATTCACTCTCCATTAGCAAAGAAACCGTTGGCTCTGACCTTTTAAACTTTAGGCATTATATAAAACTTCATTTTTAACTAAACTGCGTCATCACATTAAATCACACAGTGATATGAAGTCATCTTGGCAAATCCAGCCACGAACTGCCCCACCTGACAGGGTGGGTCTCCCTTTTATACCCTGTAGAAAAAAAACCTGTCACATGACCTCTACTGGCGGGAAAATGACATCACTCCACCATTACCTCATGTCCAGTATAACTTCAACCCCAGTCACGTGACAAGGGTACCACTGTCACGTGTCACGGGTACGTAACACCTCCCTCCAAAAAAAAAACATTTTTGGTCTATCAAGAACAAAAATTTTTAACAATTACTTACAAAAAAAACCCAAAAAAAAACAAAGGTATAAATTATATAACATACACAATATACAATACAGTAGGAGTGTTACAATAAAAAAAACCACTCCAAAAAAAAACATTGTACATTCAACATCGAGATAGACAATCAGCAACCACATTATCTTTACCTTTAATATGAGTTATCACAATATTGTACTCTTGTAACATCAAACTCCAATTTAACAATCTTGTTTTTGTTTTTCATCTTACTCAGAAAAACTAACGGATCATGATCAGTGTAAAGAATAAGTGGTTTTTGAGTTGTACCAACATATACCTCAAAATATTCCAAAGCTAAAACAAGAGATAACAATTCTTTCTCTATTGTTGAATAGTTTCTTTGATGCTTATTAAATTTCTTAGAAAAGTATGCTACCGGATGATCTACCTCATCACCCTCATTCCTTTGCATCAGTACTGCTCCCGCAGCTTCATCACTAGCATCCACAGCTAATGAAAAAGGATTTTCAAAGTCAGGTGCCTTAAGCACAGGTTGTTCACATATCATTGTTTTCAATTTTTCAAATGCTTCCTGACAAAACACTGTCCACACAAACTTCACATTCTTCTGCAGAAGGTTAGTTAATGGAAGGGCAACATTAGCAAAATTCTTACAAAATTTTCGATAATATCCTACCATTCCCAAAAACCTTCTGAGAGTTTTTTTCCCCGTCGGAGTGGGAATTTCCAAAATTGCCTGAACTTTTGCCTGAACAGGAGCTACCTTACCTTGACCCACAACATAACCAAGGTAAGTCACAGTAGCATGTCCAAATTCACTCTTGGCTAAATTAATAGTCAAGTTAGCTTTTGAAAGCTTTTCAAACAATTTCTCCACCGCAATAATGTGTGCTTCCCAAGTATCATTTCCTGTCACTAAATCATCAATATAAGCATCAGTATCTTTCAATCCCTGAATCACAGAATTAATCATCCTCTGAAAAGTACCTGGGGCATTCTTCATCCCAAATGGAAGAACATTATACTCATATAACCCAGATGGAGTTACAAATGCAGAAATCTCTCTACCTCTGTCCGTTAATGGAACACACCAATACCCTTTCAATAAATCAATCTTTGTAAGGAACTTTGCTTTCCCAACTTTATCTACACAATCATCTACTCTAGGAATTGGATATGCATCTGTTTTCGTTACAGCATTCACCTTCCTATAGTCCGTACAAAACCTAATACTTCCATCAGGTTTTGGCACCATAACACATGGCGAACTCCAATTCGAGTTAGAATGTCTAATAATATAATTCTCTAACATGTATTCAATTTCTTTCTCAGCAAGTTCACATTTTTCCATGTTCATCCTATATGGATGTTGTTTAATAGGTTTGGCATCTCCAACATCTACATCATGTGAAGCTATAGTAGTCCTTCTCGGAACATCTGGAAACAAATCCTTATACTTAAAAATCAATTCCTTCATCTGTTGTTTCTGCTCTAGCTGTAAATGTGCTAATTTCTCATCCATATTTTCCAAAATAGTCGAATTAGGTAACCTAACAGAAACAATGTTAGATTTAGAATGAAAGTCAGATGAATCATCTATCATGTTCCCAGTTAAATCCAACTCATTCTCACTAACCACAACAGTCACAGTGTCAGATTGTTTCTCAAAATATGGTTTAATCATATTTATGTGGCAAAGTTGTGTTGACCTTCTACGATCTGGAGTTTTTATTACATAATACACATCATTAACTCTAGACACAATTTCATAAGGTCCATGAAATCTAGCTTGTAAAGGATTTGTCTGCACTGGGAAAAGAACCAACACCTTATCTCCAGGCTTAAACATTCTCATCCTAGCTTCCTTATCATACCAAGTTTTCATTTTCTCCTGAGCCAACTTTAAATTTTCCTTGGCTAAGCTACAAGCTTTATGTAACCTGTCCTTAAATTTCAAAACATAGTCCAACAAATTAGTATGCACTTCCTTACTAATCCATTGTTCCTTCAATAAAGCTAAAGGTCCTCTAACTCTATGCCCAAACACAAGTTCAAATGGACTAAAACCTAAAGAATCCTGTACCGATTCCCTTACTGCAAATAAAAGTAAGTTTATACTCTCATCCCAGTCACTTTCATTCTCCACACAATATGTCCTAATCATATTCTTGAGAGTAGAATGAATCCTCTCCAAGGCACCTTGCGATTCTGGATGGTACGCAGACGAAGTAATTTGCTTAGCTCCAAATTTATAAACTATCTGTTGAAACAATCCAGACATAAAATTACTACCTTGATCAGTTTGTATTTCCTTAGGCAATCCAAAATAAGTAAAGAATTTTATAAGAGCCTTCGTCACAGTTTTAGCTTTTATATTCCTAAGTGGTACTGCCTCTGCAAACCTAGACGAAGTACACATGATAGTCAACAAATACTGATAACCAGTTTTTGTCTTTGGTAATGGACCAACACAATCTACAATAACTTTAGAAAACGGTTCACCAAATGCTGGAATAGGTTGTAATGGAGCTACTGGTGTAACCTGATTTGGTTTACCCACAATTTGACAAGTATGGCACGTCTTACAAAACATCGCCACATCTTTTCTTAAACCAGGCCAGTAAAAATGTTTTAAAATCTTGTCCACAGTTTTCCTTACCCCTTGATGTCCACCTAAAGGCACACTATGAGCTAAAGTCAAAATCTCATTCCGATAAACTTTAGGAACAACTACCTGGTAAACAACATTCCATTCCTCACTTGCAGGAATTGTAGGCGACCTCCACTTCCTCATCAACACTCCTTTTTCCAAGTAATATCCTACTGACACCTTCTCAATTTCACTACCTAGTAAAGCTTGTTCCCTTAATTTTACAATCTCAGGATCTCTATTCTGCTCTGCTATCATCTCCTTCCGAGACAGAGATAAATCTTCATAGTCAGACTTACTCCCAGAATCTTGTTCAAACAACGAAGGTAAGAAAGTCTCTGACACATCCTCAAAACTCAAATCCTGAGTTGAACAGTCATGAGTAACAACCTCATTCTGCACATCAATTTTTTTAGCCATAGCTCTAGTCACAACACAAGAAGAATCTGTGTTAGAATTCACCTCTGGTTCCTCTGACTCCATTGTCAAATGCACTTCAGGAAAAACTTGTCCACCTGCCAAGTCATTACCTAACAATAAAGAAATACCCTTCACAGGTAAGCTATGCTGTAATCCTACCTTAACAAATCCTGTAACTAACCCTGACTTTAAATTTACTTCATGTAAATGTACAGGCATAAAATCACTTCCAACACCTCTTATGTAATTTACCTCACCAGTATCACTCTCTTCATTAAACTTCAACACACTATCTAACATCAGTGATTGAGAAGCTCCAGTATCCCTAAGAATTTTTATTGGCACCAGAGTAGATCCTTCTTTCAAGGATACAAACCCTTCAGTTATAAAATGATCATATCCCTTTCTAACTTGGTCAGACTCTAACAAATCCTCATTTGTGTTTACCAAACCCTGTAACTTTACAGGTGCTTTAGTATGTTGCACACAAGCATCCGGAACTGCTTCCTTCTCTTTCTTTTTCAATTTGAAACAGTTAGCTATTACATGGCCAGGCTTCTTACAATAGTTACAAATAAGACCAAACTGTCTTTCCTTCACAGGTTTTCCTTCCTCCTTACCTCTCTCATTAACCTCTAATTTAATTTCTGATTTACCTTGAGTCTCCATATTATTTTTCCTCTTAAAAATTCTACCCTGAGGAAATTTATTCTTATGGATTAAAACATACTCATCAGCTAATCTAGCACAGTCCTGCAATTTATCAGTATCCCTCTCATTTAAGTAGGTCCTTACTTCAACAGGAATGCTTCTTTTAAATTCCTCCATTAAAATCAGCTCTTTCAAAGTCTCATAGTCCTCATTTACATTTTTAGAAGAAACCCATCTCTCAAAACACATAGCTTTATCATAGGCAAATTCCACATAAGTCTTTTCCACGGACTTTTTCAAACTCCTGAATCTTTCCCTATAAGCTTCTGGGACCAATTCATACGATTGAAGAATATTTTCTTTCACAATATCATAATCTAATGCTTGCGCAGCAGTTAAAGCTGTGTAAACCTGTTGTGCCTTGCCTTTAATCACACTCTGTAACAACACTGACCATTTATCTTTCGGCCAGTCTGACATCCGAGCAATAGTTTCAAAATGTTGAAAATATCTCTCCACTTCTGTTTCACTAAATGGAGGGACCAATTTAATTTCTTGACTAGCAACAAACGGTTTTTTAGAATCAGCAGACTGTTCTACAGACCTTAATTTCGCCATTGCATATTCAAAATCTCTTTGCTTTTGTTCAGCTTCCAATTTACACCTTTCTAACATCATTTGTTCAATTTGCAACTGCATCTCCAGATTACTTATTGGAAACGATTCTAAAATCGATGCTTCAAAAGCACCCGAAGCCACATAGTGAGACGCGATTTTTCTCGGTATTACAGCTTTTGATGTAGTCGACAAAATCCCTTTAAGATGCAACCGATTAGCAAGTTCAGAGACTTCAGTTTTTTTCGCCTTCGCTAACAAATCCGCGACTGGCGAATCCAGAAACTCATCAATATTCATCGTTGCCGAATACCACTCACAAGCCAATCAAACAAAAAAAATCGAGCAATCCCCGTTACCAAAACACCGATTCAAAATTCAAAAAGCTTATTAAACTCAAACAATTCAATTCCGGACGTAGCCCCCATATTTATGTTACGTAAATAGGCAACAAAAATTATAGATGAGTTAGACGAAGGGTTTTTATAACAAATAACACGTTTATTAAACACTGATAACAAACCCCCTTCAAAAGTAAACAAACCCAAACAATGATCCGAGCTCAGCTGCTCAAACAGTCCTTAATAGCGTTGCAGTCCCAAACAGTCTTTAAAGCAGTATTGAAAAAGAACTCAGTTCTTTAAAGCGATATGCCGACAGTTCAAAAGCTCACGGTACTTTTAAAAGGAGAGACTTTTTAAAGCGAGGTAAATTCTCTTCCACGTCGATGTCCTTCGATTCCCAGCGTCGAACTCCCACGTCGAATTTTATTAAATATAACAACTTAAAGTGACTGACCTTCCTTCCATAATATTCTCAATCTCCCGCTTTTTCCAGCGGAGACTATCATGAGAATAGTAAACGAAATCCTTCCGAATGACGATCACACAAGGTCGAAGTCAATCCATCGAAAATCGATTTTCCTCGATCTCCATTTTCCAAACTTCACTCTCCCTTAGCAAAGAAACCGTTGGCTCTGACCTTTTAAACTTTAGGCATTATATAAAACTTCATTTTTAACTAAACTGCGTCATCACATTAAATCACACAAAGATATGAAGTCATCTTGGCAAATCCAGCCACGAACTGCCCCACCTGACAGGGTGGGTCTCCCTTTTATACCCTGTAGGAAAAACCTGTCACATGACCTCTGCTGGCGGGAAAATGACATCACTCCACCATTACCTCATGTCCAGTATAACTTCAACCCCAGTCACGTGACAAGGGTACCACTGTCACGTGTCATGGGTACGTAACACATCCCTCCAAAAAAACATTTTTGGTCTGACAAGAACAAAAATTTTAACAATTACTTACAAGAAAAACAAATGTATAAATTATATAACATACACAATATACAATACAGTAGGAGTGTTACAATAAAAAAAACCACTCCAAAAAAAAACATTGTACATTCAATATCGAGATAGACAATCAGCAACCACATTATCTTTACGTTTAATATGAGTTATCACAATATTGTACTCTTGTAACATCAAACTCCAATTTAACAATCTTCTGTTTTTGTTTTTCATCTTACTCAGAAAAACTAACGGATCATGATCAGTGTAAAGAATAAGTGGTTTTTGAGTTGTACCAACATATACCTCAAAATATTCCAAAGCTAAAACAAGAGATAACAATTCTTTCTCTATTGTTGAATAGTTTCTTTGATGCTTATTAAATTTCTTAGAAAAGTATGCTACCGGATGATCAACCTCATCACCCTCATTCCTTTGCATCAGTACTGCTCCCGCAGCTTCATCACTATCATCCACAGCTAATGAAAAAGGTTTTTCAAAGTCAGGTGCCTTAAGCACAGGTTGTTCACATATCATTGTTTTCAATTTTTCAAATGCTTCCTGACAAAACACTGTCCACACAAACTTCACATTCTTCTGCAGAAGGTTAGTTAATGGAAGGGCAACATTAGCAAAATTCTTACAAAATTTTCGATAATATCCTACCATTCCCAAAAACCTTCTGAGAGTTTTTTTCCCCGTCGGAGTGGGAATTTCCAAAATTGCCTGAACTTTTGCCTGAACAGGAGCTACCTTACCTTGACCCACAACATAACCAAGGTAAGTCACAGTAGCATGTCCAAATTCACTCTTGGCTAAATTAATAGTCAAGTTAGCTTTTGAAAGCTTTTCAAACAATTTCTCCACCGCAATAATGTGTGCTTCCCAAGTATCATTTCCTGTCACTAAATCATCAATATAAGCATCAGTATCTTTCAAACCCTGAATCACAGAATTAACCATCCTCTGAAAAGTACCTGGGGCATTCTTCATCCCAAATGGAAGAACATTATACTCATATAACCCAGATGGAGTTACAAATGCAGAAATCTCTCTACCTCTGTCCGTTAATGGAACACACCAATACCCTTTCAATAAATCAATCTTTGTAAGGAACTTTGCTTTCCCAACTTTATCTACACAATCATCTACTCTAGGAATTGGATATGCATCTGTTTTCGTTACAGCATTCACCTTTCTATAGTCCGCACAAAACCTAATACTACCATCAGGTTTTGGCACCATAACACATGGCGAACTCCAATTCGAGTTAGAATGTCTAATAATATCTTTCTCTAACATGTATTCAATTTCTTTCTCAGCAAGTTCACATTTTTCCATGTTCATCCTATATGGATGTTGTTTAATAGGTTTGGCATCTCCAACATCTACATCATGTGAAGCTATAGTAGTCCTTCTCGGAACATCTGGAAACAAATCCTTATACTTAAAAATCAATTCCTTCATCTGTTGTTTCTGCTCTGGCTGTAAATATGCTAATTTCTCATCCATATTTTCCAAAATAGTCGAATTAGGTAACCTAACAGAAACAATGTTAGATTTAGAATGAAAGTCAGATGAATCATCTATCATGTTCCCAGTTAAATACAACTCATTCTCACTAACCACAACAGTCACAGTATCAGATTGTTTCTCAAAATATGGTTTACTCATATTTATGTGGCAAAGTTGTGTTGACCTTCTACGATCTGGAGTTTTTATTACATAATCCACATCATTAACTCTAGACACAATTTCATAAGGTCCATGAAATATAGCTTGTAAAGGATTTGTCTGCACTGGGAAAAGAACCAACACCTTATCTCCAGGCTTAAACATCCTCATCCTAGCTTCCTTATCATACCAAGTCTTCATTTTCTCCTGAGCCAACTTTAAATTTTCCTTGGCTAAACTACAAGCTTTATGTAACCTGTCCTTAAATTTCAAAACATAGTCCAACAAATTAGTATGCACTTCCTTACTAATCCACTGTTCCTTCAATAAAGCTAAAGGTCCTCTAACTCTATGTCCAAACACAAGTTCAAATGGACTAAACCCTAAAGATTCCTGTACCGATTCCCTTACTGCAAATAAAAGTAAGTTTATACTCTCATCCCAGTCACTTTCATTCTCCACACAATATGTCCTAATCATATTCTTGAGAGTAGAATGAAACCTCTCCAAGGCACCTTGCGATTCTGGATGGTATGCAGACGAAGTAATTTGCTTAGCTCCCAATTTATAAACTATCTGTTGAAACAATCCAGACATAAAACTACTACCTTGATCAGTTTGTATTTCCTTAGGCAATCCAAAATAAGTAAAGAATTTTATAAGAGCCTTCGTCACAGTTTTAGCTTTTATATTCCTAAGTGGTACTGCCTCTGGAAACCTAGACGAAGTACACATGATAGTCAACAAATACTGATAACCAGTTTTTGTCTTTGGTAATGGACCAACACAATCTACAATAACTTTAGAAAACGGTTCACCGAATGCTGGAATAGGTTGTAATGGAGCTACTGGTGTAACCTGATTTGGTTTACCCACAATCTGACAAGTATGGCACGTCTTACAAAACATCGCCACATCTTTTCTTAAACCAGGCCAGTAAAAATGTTTTAAAATCTTGTCCACAGTTTTCCTTACCCCTTGATGTCCACCTAAAGGCACACTATGAGCTAAAGTCAAAATCTCATTCCGATAAACTTTAGGAACAACTACCTGGTAAACAACATTCCATTCCTCACTTGCAGGAATTGTAGGCGACCTCCACTTCCTCATCAACACTCCTTTTTCCAAGTAATATCCTACTGACACCTTCTCAATTTCACTACCTAGTAAAGCTTGTTCCCTTAATTTTATAATCTCAGGATCTCTATTCTGCTCTGCTATCATCTCCTTCCGAGACAGAGATAAATCTTCATAGTCAGACTTACTCCCAGAATCTTGTTCAAACAACGAAGGTAAGAAAGTCTCTGACACATCCTCAAAACTCGAATCCTGAGTTGAACCGTCATGAGTAACAACCTCATTCTGCACATCAATTTTTTTAGCCATAGCTCTAGTCACAACACAAGAAGAATCTGTGTTAGAATTCACCTCTGGTTCCTCTGACTCCATTGTCAAATGCACTTCAGGAAAAACTTGTCCACCTGCCATGTCATTACCTAACAATAAAGAAATACCCTTCACAGGTAAGCTATGCTGTAGTCCTACTTTAACAAATCCTGTAACTAACCCTGACTTTAAATTTACTTCATGTAAATGTACAGGCATAAAATCACTTCCAACACCTCTTATGTAATTTACCTCACCAGTATCCCTCTCTTCATTAAACTTCAACACACTATCTAACATCAGTGATTGAGAAGCTCCAGTATCCCTAAGAATTTTTATTGGCACCAGAGTAGATCCTTCTTTCAAGGATACAAACCCTTCAGTTATAAAATGATCATATCCCTTTCTAACTTGGTCAGACTCTAATAAATCCTCATTTGTGTTTACCAAACCCTGTAACTTTACAGGTGCTTTAGTATGTTGCACACAAGCATCCGGAACTGCTTCCTTCTCTTTCTTTTTCAATTTGAAACAGTTAGCTATTACATGGCCAGGCTTCTTACAATAGTTACAAATAAGACCAAACTGTCTTTCCTTCACAGGTTTTCCTTCCTCCTTACCTCTCTCATTAACCTCTAATTTAATTTCTAATTTACCTTGAGTCTCCATATAATTTCTCCTCTTAAAAATTCTACCCTGAGGAAATTTATTCTTATGGATTAAAACATACTCATCAGCTAATCTAGCACAGTCCTGCAATTTATCAGTATCCCTCTCATTTAAGTAGGTCCTTACTTCAACAGGAATGCTTCTTTTAAATTCCTCCATCAAAATCAGCTCTTTCAAAGTCTCATAGTCCTCATTTACATTTTAGAAGAAACCCATCTCTCAAAACACATAGCTTTATCATAGGCAAACTCCACATAAGTCTTTTCCACAGACTTTTTCAAACTCCTGAATCTTTCCCTATAAGCTTCTGGGACCAATTCGTATGCTTTGAGAATATTTTCTTTCACAATATCATAATCTAATGCTTGCGCAGCAGTTAAAGCTGTGTAAACGTGTCGTGCCTTGCCTTTGATTATACTCTGTAATAACACTGACCATTTATCTTTCGGCCAGTCTGACATCCGAGCAATAGTTTCAAAATGTTGAAAATATCTTTCCACTTCTGTTTCACTAAATGGAGGGACCAATTTAATTTCTTGGCTAGCAACAAACGGTTTTTTAGATTCAGCAGACTGTTCTACAGACCTTAATTTCTCCATTGCATATTCAAAATCTCTTTGCTTTTGCTCAGCTTCCAATTTACACCTTTCTAACATCATTTGTTCGATTTGCAACTGCATCTCCAGATTACTTATTGGAAACGATTCTAAAATCGATTCTTCAAAATGACCCGAAGCCACATAGTGAGACGCGATTTTTCTCTGTATTACAGCTTTTGATGTAGTCGACAAAATCCCTTTAAGATGCAACCTATAAGCAATTTCAGAGACTTCAGTTTTTTTCGCCTTCGCTAACAAATCCGCGACTGGCGAATCCAGAAACTCATCAATATTCATCGTTGCCGAATACCACTCACAAGCCAATCAAACAAAAAAAAATCGAGCAATCCCCGTTACCAAAACACCGACTTAAAATTCAAAAAGCTTACTAAACTCAAACAATTCAATTCCGGACGTAGCCCCCATATTTATGTTACGTATTCAGGCAACAATAATTATAGATGTGTTAGACGAAGGGTTTTATAACAAATAACACGTTTATTAAACACTGATAACAAACCCCCTTCAAAAGTAAACAAACCCAAACAATGATCCGAGCTCAGCTGCTCAAACAGTCCTTAATAGCGTTGCAGTCCCAAACAGTCTTTAAAGCAGTATTGAAAAAGAACTCAGTTCTTTAAAGCGATATGCCGACAGTTCAAAAGCTCACGGTACTTTTAAAAGGAGAGACTTTTTAAAGCGAGGTAAATTCTCTTCCACGTCGATGTCCTTCGATTCCCAGCGTCGAACTCCCACGTCGAATTTTATTAAATATAATAACTTAAAGTGACTGACCTTCCTTCCACAATATTCTCAATCTCCCGCTTTTTCCAGCGGAGACTATCGTGAGAATAGTAAACGAAATCCTTCCGAATGAGGATCAAACAAGTTCGAAATCAATCCACCGTCGAAAATCGATTCTTCTCGATTTGTCTTCCAAACATCACTCTCCATTAGCAAAGAAACCGTTGGCTCTGACCTTTTAAACTTTAGGCATTATATAAAACTTCATTTTTAACTAAACTGCGTCATCACATTAAATCACACAGTGATATGAAGTCATCTTGGCAAATCCTGCCACGAACTGCCCCACCTGACAGGGTGGGTCTCCCTTTTATATCCTGTAGAAAAAACCTGTCACATGACCTCTACTGGCGGGAAAATGACATCACTCCACCATTACCTCATGTCCAGTATAACTTCAACCCCAGTCACGTGACAAGGGTACCACTGTCACGTGTCACGGGTACGTAACACTCCAATAAAAGATTAAATAATAAAAGGCTTAATGGACTTCTTTTTTTAATACAACGAGAAAGTGAAAAAGAGGATCTGAAGTTATTAGTAATAACCGTGGCAATAGGATTCTAAAAAAAATCATTTGCATCCACTTATTAAAATTATTACCAAAACCAAATTTTTCTAATATTTTTAAAATAAATATGGCCACTCAACTCTATCAAATGCCGTTTCTGTGTCGAAAGAGATAACACATTGAGATTGCTCAGATATTGGTGAATATATAATTATCATCAATCTCCGAACTTTACAGAAAGAATAACGGCCTTTAATAAAGCCCGTTTGATCCATGCAGATGATTTTGTTTAAAACTTTCTGACTGGTTAGCCATTATCTTTGACAGAATTTTTGCATCCACATTTAATATTAAAATGGGTCTATATGGTGAACATGCAGTATGATCTTTATCTTTCTTAAGGATTAAATAAATAAATGCTTCATTAAAGGAAGAAGGTAAACTACCCTTCTCAAAGGATTCTTGAAATATTTCCAAAAGATACGGATTTTTTTTGGTGAATTGCTACCGAATAACCATCAAGTCCAGGAGCTTTACCTGATTGCATTTAAAACTGCTTTCTGAATTTCATGCTCGGTAATTGGAGCATTAAGCAACTGTTGATCTTCAGCAGAAATTTTAGGAAATTTAATCTTATGTAATAAAACTATTTTGGAGGAATCTGCAGAAATTTGAGTTCTATAAAGATCAGAATAAAAATCTTGAAAAATATTATTAATGCCTTCATAGTTACTTGCTATATCTCCAATAATATAACAAGTCTTTAAAATTTGCCTTTTAGCTCTAGCTGCCCTTAATTGGGAAGCTAAGTGATTATTATATTTTATCCCCGAATATATAAAATTGACTTTACAATTTAAGCAAACATCCTTCAATACGATATGTGAATAATAAATGATATTGGGATTGTAATGCTACTCATCTTCTAAATAAATCAACATTTGGAGATATTGAACTAAAGTTATCTAATTCTTTAAATTTTTTCGAGATTTTATCTAGTTCAAATCTTGTTTTTTTCTTCGGTTTAGCTATATATGAAATAATATGACCACGTAAATAGGCTTATAATGTATCCCAAATTAGTAACTTTGAGACGTTTCCTGTATTATTAAAAAGAAAAAAAAAAGATCCCTTTTATCTGAGTTTCAATAAACTCAACAAATTCTGAACTTTATAACATGTATTTTGGTAAACGCCTAAATGGTCTGGTAGAAACGTCATCTTTCAGTTCAAATATTAGACTTAAAGGAGCATAATCAGAGATAGTAATTGCATCATACTCACATTTCTGAAAATTAAATAGAAGTCGAGGGTCAACGATAAAATAGTCGATTCTCGAATATGTATTGTGAACATGTGAGAAAAAAAGAGTACTCTCTATCACTAGGATACCTATACCTCCATATTTCAATTAGCCCATGATCAATTAAGTAGGAATAAATAAGCAATGCAGAACGATTAGGGAGTTCAGTTTTGGGTGATGACTTATCCATTAAAGGATTTAAACAGTATTAAAATCACCAATCATTAGTAACATATATTCGTTTAAATCAGGTAGCAGATCAAAGACAGTTTTAAAAAAGAGGGATCATCTACATTTGGTCCATAAATATCAATCAAAACCGTTTTCCTATTATAAATTAATTCTTTAACAATCAAAAGTCGACATTTAATATAGATTATAATGTCCTCCTGATTAAAAGAGTTATTGGTATCAATAAAAATAGAAACACCTCCAATTCCACCCTGAGAGTTTGCATGAAATTGTCGACCTACCAAGATATAAAAAATCGATTCCCATCACATGACCTGATATGCCTCACTTGAGCAAAGATTATATCAGGTTGGAATCGGTTAATGATATTAAATGTTTTCTTACGCTTAACAGGATGGTCATTCAAACTTAAAACATTTAACTGTTTAGATATCATCACGAGACTTTGTATCTGAGATGAGTAGTTAGACGCATGTCAGGACAAGATAGTCGAAAATGGCGGAGATGAGCAACAATAATCATAATTTGCGGATGATTCGGGATTCCATAATGGGGATAAAAAAAAAGAAAAAGAAAACACCCGAACTAAAAACCCATAAATAAGTCGATATTAATCGACGCAAGCCCCAAGAAAAGTAAAGAAGCGATAATAAACTTCATCTACCTAAATAGTAACAAAATTTAAAAAAAAAATCTGTCTAACTCTACCGAACATAAAACTCATTACAGTCGACATACATCTCAATATATATTTTAATTGGAAGGAGCAGTGATTTTTTTTTGCAGAACAAAAACACTTTTAATTTTGAAAGAAACCTTCAAAATTTTGGATAAGGTAAGAAAAGCACATCCAAAACAATTTTTGAAATGTTTGCATAAAAGAAAATCAATTGCTATCTTTAAATTATCCAATCTATCTTTAAAATGTAAAAAAGAAGAATCCAAGTAATTACTTTAAAATATCTTTACAAAAACATATGGTATCAAAAAAAAAAACAGTTAGTTCATTTATTAGATAATTTTAGAGCTGAAGATATGTTACTACGTTATGAGATATGATCAGATTTTATTTTTCCTGTGCTGGCAGAAAAAAACAAGCGCATTCTAATCGTTCTATCCTGCACCCGGTGTTATTTCTGTTTCATAAGTGACAGGTGCTGGAAGATGGAAATGGATTTCTTTTAGAAAGAAGTATTCATTAGAAAGTGAAATACTGCAGTGATGTCCATGCAGTTACAGGAATGATTTCTTTTTTTGTTTGTAATGGCGCTATTATCTGGATAGAAAACACACACGCTGCGTCGGGAATGCAACTGCTGTCCTTCACCGATCGTCTTCAGCCAGCTCTCCATGCATGAGAGAAAAGCTGGAGGGAATAATTTCGGACAAATCATACTGGAGACAAACTGGAGTGGTGGAGGTGAAGTTGAGTTTAACTAATCAAATAGCTTAGTCTATTACCAGATTTTCAATGCTAACCAATGAACTCAAAGCAGCAAACAGTCGGTACAGATTTATGAAGCAGCACTTCTGTCAGAAAGCAATGCTATTCAGCGGCCACGTTGCAAGTACAATAGGATGCAAAGATTTCCCTTAATAGACTTCCTGCTTCTTCTCCCAATCGGGAACCTTTGATGAATTCGTCCTTTCTGTTCCTTGAACTCTGATTTCAACAACATTTCAGTGATGCTTGTTTAATTCATTGAGCATTCGATTACAATTAATAAATTAAGTTGTGTTAGTTCTTCGCTTTCCGGTTAGCTATCCCCCTATTTCGTGCACTTCTGAGCCAGAATCCACAACCGGTCGCATGAAAGAAGTCTATATGTTTCGACATCTAGAAGAGAGACACTTTAATTGCGATCATCTTAAATTTCGTTCTCTATCGATTCTTTGGGTGTGGTGGTATTCACTGTGTTTCAAAGCTAACTCAAAATGTAGGATGTTGCATATTATTCTGTGTTTGTATCTTCTATAACAGTTTAATTCAGGCAGTTAAAATACACAGATTTATTCTGCTTCATTGGACTGCATACATCTTCTATCGAAAGCTTTCATGTTCTTGAATTGTCATATGTTACTTACTGTATCCGGTATCTGAAATTTCATCGAATAAATTGACAATTATTGTTTCACGGCGATGTGAAAAGCAATGAGAAACTCGTTTTATATTACGAGGATTTTTGTTCTAATTAATCCGCGATGTACTCTATCCTCACCCTTCTCCTTCGCAGCGGATCTCTAAGCACTGATAATAAATCTGATACTTCCGCGTGATTTGCTGAATGTAGCAAAATTTACTGGAGATATTGTCTGTTTCCTATATTTTCCTGATATGCTTTCCGGCGATTATGTGCACTAACATATGTTTCAATTCATCGGCCGGATCGACAACTAGAACTACATTCATGTCGTATATCAATGAGTCTTTGAACAGAACACAGGGTAAGTACAAGACTGAATGGAATGGACCGCTGTCAGAGTCATCTATTTCAAGATGCAATACGGCATGAACCACATGTAATTTCTATCACCATTACTCCTAATAAAAAATGGATTAGGCAGGCCTTCATCAGACCCAAGTTTCGGAGTTTGCATTTATTATATGGCTCATAATTTGTTTTACCTGTCATGTAACCAATGATTCAGGGAAAACTGGAGAATATTTCTTTGTCAAAAGTTTCTTTAGTATTTCTGCCAGAGTATTCAATTTTCAAGTCTTTCTCGATCATCTCAACTTGAAACAATACTTCTTGCTGCTTAGTGTTAAGGTCATATGAACACGAGATCATAACACGTGGGAGCAAAAGTAGGCAACACGATCCATTGACTCTGCTGCGCTATTCCATCATGGCTGATTTATTTTCCCGCTGTAACGCAGTCTCCTTTCTTCTGCCCCTAATTTTTGGCGCGATGACTATCCAAGAACTAACGACCTTCGGACTAAATGCACCCAATAACCCACCTTAACTGCTGCGGCAGTATTCCCCAATTGCTGGGTAAAGAAATTCCTTCTCATTTCTTCTGAATTGACAACCCTCATCAACAAATTATGTGCAGTCTGGTCCTAGATTTACCAATAAAGGAAGCATCATTTGCAGATTCAGTCGGTCCCAGTCTGTCAATAGTTAACGCTGCTGAATAATATTCTCCTCATTTTTCTAATCTTCAGCGAGTTTATGTCCAGAGTCGGTCACGTTTATCGGTTCCTCCTCGATTTGCTGTGAAAATCGTTTGCGACTGTCAGTCAGCTTGTCTGTCCTCCATGGTTGTATCTTTCCTGGTTTGATGTGGGCTCTCATTTCGTTAATCAACCACATCTGCGACGCCCTATCTTAGGAATTCCGATAGTCGAAATAAAACAAATCTACTTTCTTACCTTCTCTACATTTCCTTTTATTTCCTGATATAATTCCAAAAGGTTTGTTATGGAATTCTCCCTTCAGGAAATCATGCTGGCTTAGGCCTGTTCTATCCTGCTCCTCCATGTACCCTGAAACACCATGCGAAGAAAAGTAACATCACACTGCCTTGGCTCAATTACATCACGACTTTTTACTGTGCTGTACAAGGGACACTGCCTGGAACAGTACTACAACATCTGGTGCTAGTACTCTTCCTAGCACTGGTCCTCGTACAACACAGTAAATTGATTCGTGCAATAATACAGTTGATACAATTAAGAGATGTACGGCATTTTGTCTCAGAATATATTTAATATTTGTAGAGAACACATGCAGATATTGCATTGTTTATACTGTAGCTTCCTGCTTTGATTTTGGAACAGGGGATGTAACAGACTGAGTTGCTGCTTGTCAATTTACCGAAGCACTACTGCTTCAAAAATAAATTGGGAAGATAAGTTTTTATTTTATTTTTTTTTATCATTTTGCTGTACAACAAAGCCAATGTAATTGGGTAAGATTTATGTACTTGATCAAAATAGTAATTTTCTTTATGTTGCCAAGCACAGATTTTCAGCAAGTTTATTATTACACCTGTATAGTGTATTCCCGAAGCAAGAGGAACTTTCTTAAGGCTCTGACGAAGAAGGAAACAAAAACACGGTAGCCTCTTATTTCCCTCCGAAGCAATCGTTAGCCGAGATTAGTCTTTAACAAACAAAATTATATCCGCAGATATTAGAAATCCAAGGAACACACACACGATGTTGGAGGAACTCAGCAGGCTAGGCTGCATCTTTGAAAAAGGGTACAGTCGACGGTTCGGGCCGGGAGCCTTCAGCAGCACTGGAGATAAAGAAGCTAAGGAGTAGATTTAAAAGATGGAGGGACGGGAGAGAGAAACAAAATATGATAGGTGAAGTCTGAATTGGGAGGTTTGAGCTAAAGGGCTGGACTTTTTTATTTTGGTGAAAGGCATTCAGGGATGAAAATTGTGTACACTTGTATAAGAGTACAGGATGCCATAGATGAAAGAAAGGAGTGGAGGAGCAGCAGTGAGAAAAGAAGGCGTGCAAAGAAATAAGGCGACAGGCGGAAAAGGGGATGGGAAAAGTGGAACCGGGAGATTGGAGCGCTACCGTATGCTCATGAAGGATATGTTTATTCCATCAGGTTGGATATTACCCAGGAGAAATATAAGTTGTTGTTCTTTCAGTATGCGTGGCCGTTAATTGTACGTCAAGATGCCTTGGGCAACAATTATTCGAATTCTCAGAACGGCACAATGCATAAGACACTGTTCTAACCCTTCTTGTCTATCTGACTATCGGAAAGCCATGAAAAGTGTGTAAAATGTCGATAAATTGCAAAACCTGCCTTATTTGTCTTTCTTGCTAGACAAGTTTTGGAAAGCGCCTTAAACTTCAAATAATTAACAAACAGATTTTTCTCCGTTTGGTGATTTACCAAATAAATTATTTCCGAAATGCAATAATATTGTGCTGAAAAAAAGTTAATTGAATAGAATATTCAAAATAGAAATCTCGAAGGAAAGGAGGTATATCGAATATTCAGCATTAGATATCATATATTTCCTCAATGTACGTGACAGGAGACAATTAACCCTACTTTTGTGTGAAAAACATGTCTGCGAAGGGAAGAATAAAACCAGCAGAAGTGAAAGCGCAGTATGCACTTTATCCAAAATTGCGTCTGAGCTACCCATATTTTTGTCATCGTAGAAGGTTAAATTCGAAAAAGTTGTGATTTTGAATATTTACCTTTACCATTCAACGAAAGCCCTTTCATGAAACAATCTCATGAACCTGCATACCAGATTGCCAAACAATATCAGTTCCACGGTATGGGAGATTTAAGTGAATGCATGTGTACTGAAAGTGGTTGAGCTCTATGTGGACTGGAAGTGAGGGTGGAGAAAAACGAACTGTAAAGTGTCCCTTCATCAAGTACTGTGATGCTTTTTCGAATATTTGACATTTATTTTTGCATTTTACAGCACGACATTGGGACATTAATAGCCTTGCATTTCCCAATCGGAATGCTATTGTACGTACCTACAGACATTTCAGTGCCGTACTGTTTATGTTTTAATTTTCTACGCTCTTAGAGATTAATTCCTATTTTCTGTATCCATTCCAGAAACCGCAAAACACGTCAAAGTTTTATGAATGGTACAACATTTTTAGACAAGCAGGACGTTCACTAGAAGCAACAAATTATACCCTATGGACAGATGGAGCTGTTTTGACACCAGGCATCGCGTCTGGTTTAGCTACCTCAGTGAACATGGAAACTCGTGACGCCGTTTTCACTCTTTATTTCTCGCACAGGTTTCCAATGGCAACCAAGAATATTTGAACAGCCCTGAAATAAATCCTGTCAGCAGACATATACTTTATCAACTATTTTTGAAGCATATCATTGAAGAATGATATTTTAAAGGACTTTGTCGAGAAGCGGCTACAGACTATTCAGAAATTCCACAAAACTGAAGTTCCTTGATTTTCAAGAGAAATTCTTGAAGCGCCTGTGAGACATCAGGACGGAAGCTTCACTTTTGCTGAAAAATAAAGGAAATTGAAAATGGAACAGTTTGAAATAATGTGACAGGGATGTGGCAGGAAAACAAACCCAAGTGCTGGACTCTGACGCGGAGGCAGGAGCAGGAGGCAGAATCTCCGTAGCGAGTGTACAATCGGGACCAGGCTGAGTCAGGAACTGGGAGACTTGGTTTACGTAGAGATATAGAGTTGAAGGCTTGGAGCAAGGTTCCTCTCTCTGTGAGAGTCGACCAACAATCTGGCAAGGTCTGACCGGAGCTGCCGGAGTCTTATCCTCTGGTGGCTAATGGAAACCAGGTGCTGGTCATCGAGATGAATTGGGAAAGACCGGGAATCAAGTGTGTGATCAAGGAGGGACAGGGAAAAGGTGGGGAATGCCAGCCAGGACCATTACAAATAATGGAATGTACCCTTGTGTCGGCTTGACGGACAGGTATTATTAACCATATGAATGAAATAAACCTTTCGATTTAATATCTTAAAGTCACCATTATGGATGCTACTGAAGAAAAAAAAAACACACACACATTCTTAGCTAAGCTGCGAAGCAAATAATAAGGACCGACATCTATGCACACTTTTAAGGATAGAAAATTGTTTTACCAAGATAAAGTAGCGGTAGAATTTTTTTTTCCTGTTTGTTTGACGAAAGACATTTACGAACATCGAAAAACAGTTATTATTTTTTAAAAAAGTTAACTGCATGTTGATAATTTAAATTCGAACATCGGATAGGCAACCCTTTGCTTTCAAATGAACAGCACCTCGCAGATGCTGATCTTCTTAACAGATTGACCTTGGAACAACAGAAAATACTACAACCAGCATTTAATGCAAACTGCCTTGGGCAATTTTCACATCTTCACATTGTTGAGCCGAATATGTGAGGTTGAGTTCCAGTTTCAACAACGTACTGAATGTTTTCGAATCACACAGTTCAACTCTTTTGACCATTAAAGCAAATAACTAAAGGGAATCGAATACGAGATTATCATGGAGTTTTAAAAATATTATTGAGACATCTGCTGAGGACTGCGGCGAGATATCGTACTGAACGCTAAAGGGGGCAACGCAGATGCAAATTCTTTGTATGGGATGAGGGTGCTTCTTTATGACGAGAGTCTGGTGTCCCTGGGTTTGCTCTGCAAAGAGCGTCAGTCAATAAAAAAGGGACGTCATAAAATGACTGGCATAGTTAAGCTGTCTGCAAGGGTCAAACACCTGTCGCTTAATTACAAAGACATGCACTGACGTTTTTCCAATGGAAGATGGCAGGGCCCTGCTTCATTTAGTGAGCGCTAATTACTGGAAATTATCTCAAGGAGACGTTCGTTGCAGATGGTCAGGTGACAGTAAATACAGAGGTATGCATATAGAGAAAGAATCTTCACGAGATGGAAGATTGTGCACCCACGTGCTCAGAGATCCGTTTGATTGGAATCACCCCACCCGTCAGTCTGCGACGAATTAGGCTGCAATACAAGCTTAAATGCTGAACCAAAAGGATCTATAGTTTATGATCTCATTGTTTACGATATAACAGAGTGCTCAATGGCAAGAATTTAGACTCTCATTTCCAGAATATCCGTGTGTATTCATTATCTCAAAACTTAGTCTCGTAAGTATCTTTAAGGATTTGAAGCAACTTGATATTGTGCATCGGTCAGTGCCATCGAGCAATACTTGCTGAATGTACGTCACTTTGTTTAACCTGCTCTTTGTAACACCGGTTCAACTTCGTAATTCCTTATTAATGCAGTAACCGATATATTTTCTGACAGTGTTCTTGCTTTGTTCCGTGTTCGACCTAAGAAAATATTACATAATGCTGCATGAGTTAAGTAGTGTAGCGTTTCATTCTTTTACGAGCTGCTAGCTGAACATCGCGTGCACTTTTCTGTGCAATGCTGCGATGTACTACATGGATGTTATTTTTCTTCCCCGTGCCTTCCATTCTCTGTGGACAACACAATACTGAGCAGATAGATGTTTTATTTCTTGGCAAAGGACAGCAGCACCATCATTTTCTTTCAGTCCAGGCATTACATTTGCTCCATTTTACGTAAATATAAACATTTTTAAAATATGAAGTATATTGTTGGTGGTTATTTTGTTCTTGCTTCAACTATTGTCATGCTGTCACGTGCAGATTGCTTAAGAAGTCTCGCAAAAACTGACTCATTTGTCTGTTTCCATTCCAGTCGAATTTTAAAGTACAATGTTAACATCGTCTGCACAAAATTGCTTTTACGTTCTTTAAAATTTGCGCATGGAAAGCAGATTTCCCTAAAGTCTTCAGTTTTCTTTTTGTGAAACTCAAAGTTGATGCACTCAATGTGTTCAAAAACATAGTTATCTCTACACCAATTCTCTGGTATAATGACAAATTATAGACCATGTTTAAAAACGTTATTTTTAGTAGTGACGGTACTGCAATCATTTTCCAATTTTACAATTTCAGAAACAAATACTTCATTCAGACAACACACACACACAATGCTGGCGGAACGCAGCAGGCCAGGCAGCATCCATAGTGAGAAGCACTGTTGACGTTTCGGGCAGCGACCCTTCGTCAAGACTAACTGAAGGAAACATAGTAAGAAATTTGAAAGTAGGAGGGGAAGTGGAAATGCGAAATGATAGGAGAAGGCCGGAGGGGGTGGGATGAAGCTAAGAGCCGGAAAGGTGATTGGCAAAAGGGATATAGTGCTCAAAATGGGAAAGGATCATTGGACGGGATGCCTAGGGAGAAAACAAAGGGGGTGGGGGAGAGCACGAGGCAAAACAGGCAGAGTGATGGGCAGAGAGAGGAAGAAAAGGAGGGCGAAAAACTACATATATCAGGGATGGGGTAAGAAGAGGAAGAGGGCCATTAACGGAAGTTGGAGAAGTCAATGTTCATGCCATCAGGTTGGAGGCTACCCAGCCGGTATTTAACGTGTTGTTCCTCCAACCTGAGTGTGGTTTCATCTTGACAGTAGAGGAGGCCATTGATAGACATATCAGAATTGGAATGGGTCGTGGAATTAAAATGTGTGTAGGTGAGATGAGGTGAGATGACATGAGAGCACAGGTGTTCAGCGAAACGCTCTACCAGTCCTACGCTGAACAACTACTCTCTGACCGCCAGAGAAAGCAGGATCTCTCAGTGGCCACACATTTTAATTCCAAATAATATATCTTCAATATAATTAAGACAAGGTGGGTTCGTTTTATTTTTGAATAGTAGTAGAAAAATGGGCTATGGTGAAAACAAGCAGGTGTGGATGAGTCCATGGCTATGATCTTATTGAAAAGTGGGGCAGGGTCGCAAGGCCAAATGGCCTATAGTTGCTCCTATTTCTTATATTAATTTCTGATCTAGGCAATGAGCAGGAACTACTCTTTGCCCTTGCACCTTTGATAGACCCATATCACCACAACACTACCCTAACATAGCCATTTATTAGGGCCAAGGTCTTAATTGATCAGCACACCAGGATATTTTAAGAGGGTGGAAAAGAAAGCAGGGGCTGTTGGAAATCGTTCTGCATTATGAATGGAGAGTGTCGTACTCTCGCAGGCACTTGCCTTCCCTGATTTAATTCTTGTGCTGGCAGAAAATTAACGCAACATATGTGGTTTTTATTGCATCTGGGATTATTTAGAGATCACTTGCAGAAACAGCTGGGAGGTAAAGAATGGAAATGTTTTGAGAAAGAAGTATTCCTTTGTAAATAAAATCATGTTCTGAGAACAATATTCAAAGTTGTTACTCAAAATCTACTTTGGTATTAACAATGCTATCCTGTCCAAAAAATACACCCACTTTGCTGACAGAGCCGTGAAGGCAGGTCATACCGCTTTCCCACCCCTCCCCCCATAGTTTTTCAGCAAACGTTCCATGCATAGCAGTATGATTGCAAAGAACAATCAAAGAAGGATCCCACTTCAGACCCACTTCACAGTGCTGGATGAATCTGTCCGTTTCAGTTGATAGAGCCGTAGTCTATTACTAAATTCTCCCTGTTCACCAGTGAATTCAGAGCAGCTAATACTCGGTACTGTTTTATGCAGTTTCAATAGCGGTAGAATGCAGTGCCATCCAGCTGTCAAGCTGAAAATGCAATATCAAGGTGAAGCATGCCTCTTCCTTGACTTTCTGCCTCAGCCCCCAATTTATAACCTTTGATAAACGCGTCATTTATTTCGATGGATACTCATTTCGACGTCATTCCAGTGAAGATCCTTTTGATACAAGGGAGTACTGAATAGCATCTTGAAAAAATGATTGTGTTAGTTGTTCGTAGGCCGGAAAACACTTTCTCTCTGTGGTGCTATTTTGGGCCAGGCACCTCCATCGGTCGGAAAGGAGAAGTCAACATAATGCGACATGAAGCCGAGAAGCATTTAATTGCACGCGTCATGAACTTCATGGTTTTTTCAATAATGATAATGCGGCGACAATCCTTGTCCTTCATAATATATTGATTTGGCAGAAATTCATTAATTGTATTATATTTTCGCTGGTGTATATGCAACGCCAATTAAATTCTGTCTCTTGAACACAACGATGTCTGATTGTGTTTGATTAGATTAAATGTATATTCAATTAAATGTTCTTCATTACTTTGAAATGGCCAACGTTCTTTTATGTTAAGTGTTGCCAGTATTGTGACGATTCTTGGAATAAATTGAAAGCCTGTTAAAATGTACGATTTTAGTTCGTAACATGGCGTGTTAATCAACTGTGTAGAATGTAGTCACTAATGGCTCTGAGGATGTGACTAAACATATTAAATGAAGGAATAGCAGTAGATGTAGTGTATATGAATTTCATCATTTGATAAGTTACCCCATGCAAGGATTATAGAGAAAGTAAGGATGCATGGGATACAAGGGGCATTGCTTTGCAGATCGAGGACTGGCTTGCCCACAGAAGGCAAAGAGTGAATGTCGACAGTTCATATTCTGCATGGAGGTCTTTCACCAGTGAAGCGCATCAGGGATCTGATCGGGGACACTTACTTTTCATGATTTTTGTAAATTACCTGAATAAGGAAGTGGGGGGATATGTTCATTTGGTTCATTTTGGTAGGGCAAATATGCTGACAGAATATAGTATTAATGGTAAGACTCTTGGAAGTGTGGAGGATCAGAGGGATCTTGAGTTCCGAGTCCATAGGACGTTCAAAGCAGCTGAGCAGGTTGACTCAGTGGTTAAGAAGACGTATTGTGTATTGGCCTTCATCGATCGTGGAATTGAATTTAGGAGCTAAAAGGTAATGCTGCTACTATTTAGAAACCCTGGTGAGACCCCATTTGGAATATTGTGCTCCGTTTTGATTGCCTCACGACAGGAAAGATGTAGAAGCCTGAGAAATGGTGCAGAGGAGATTCACAAGGATGTCGACTGGATTGGGGAGCATGTCCTATGAGGATAGGCTGTGTGAACTCGGGCCTTTCTCCTTTGGAGCGACGAAGGATGAGAGGTGACCTGATACAGATGAATAAGATGTTGATTAGCGTTGATTGTGTTGACAGACAGTATTTTTTTTCTTTTCCCCCAGAGCTGAAATGGTTGCTACTAGAGGAGAGAAGTGTAAGGTGATGGGCAGTAGTTACAAATGAAATGTCAGGGGTAAGTTTTTTACTCAGAGAATGGTGAGTGCGTAGAATCGGCTGCCAATTAAAGTTGTGGAGGCGGGTACGTAGGGTCTTTTAGAGACTTTTAGACAGGTACTTAGAAAATAGAGGGCTATAGGTAAGCCTAGTAATTTCTAGGTTAGGGACATGTTCAGCACAACCTTGTGTGCCGAAGGGCCTGTATTGTGCTGTAGATTTTCTATGTTTCTGTGTTTTAGTTCGTAACATGACGTGTTACTCAACTGTGCAGCATATAGTCTCTAATGGCTCTAACTATAGTTCACATTATTTGCATTCAGTGTTTCGTGTGGATGCAAAGAAGAATGACGAGGTTACGCTCAATAGTGAAGATTGCTTTACTCACACTGGGACGTCATGCATCATTGCCCTTCTACAACGCAGCGTGCTGATACTTAGAATGATAAAGACAAATAATCGACGTGATTTGGAGAGTGTAACGAACAGTACTGGTGATATCAGTTTTCTCCATTTTTTAATGTGTTTTTTTTACTGTTTATTTGTGTGGGAGGATGTTGCAAGCGGGTAGATATCTCCATCGGATTGAGTGATTTCTGGTGCTACTTCAATGTCATTCATTGATCAAATCTCAGAGGAGAAAATGTGAGCGGTATGACGGAAGGAGAGGGGTAGCTGACTGAACTCTTTTTTATTTCGAAGAAACGCGTCATAATTTCACGTTTTGAGCTGCCCTTTAATTTGTGTCATCAATAATATTTCAAACAAAGATCATTGAAAACTCGCCGAGAATCAGACGTAATTTTCGAAGTTGCTAGTTATTAAAATACTGATAAATGGTTTACCTGGCCTATAACCTATCCTTTGAGAAAAATGTAAATAAATCAGAGAATAATCTTTTTTAATTTTTAATTTATTTATTTATTAAATTTTACAAAATTTCAAGAATAAAAGAGATGATGAAATAGTGAGAAAAATAATATTAACCCTCCCCACTCCCCTTAACCCTCCACCCCTTAACCCTTATCTAAATAAGAAAAAAATGAAGAGAAATATTGCCTGGATATCGGAGGATCCCCACATGCTCCATGGAGTTCAAAATAATTTTAATATTTATATTTACTTTTCCCGAGTACTTTATAATTTTATCTTCAAAGGACCTATGTATTTAATCCTATCTTTTGTAAGTATGGGAGCCAAATTTTCAAAAATATATCATATTCATTTCTTAGATTGTATGAAATTTTTTCAAGTTGTATACAACTATGTATTTCATTATTCCAACAATCCATATTAAATATAAATCAGATTTCCAAATAACTGCGATAACTTTTTTGGCTACTGCCAATGCAATTTTTATACATTTTTTTCTGATTCTTATTCAATTTAAGTTTCGGTATTGTCCCTTCAATGTCTCCTAATAAAAATAATACTGGACTATGTGGGAGTTGTACTCCAGCAATTTGTTCCAATAAAAGTCTTAGATATATCCAAAATGGTTGAATTTTAAAACAAGACCAAGTAGAATGTAAAAAAGTGCCAATTTCTTGATTACATCGAAAACATTGGTCAGACATATTTGAAAAGAATCTATTTATTTTCTGTGGTGTTACATATAATTGATGTAAAAAATTAAATTATATTAATCTAAGTCGAACATTTATTGTACTTCTCATACTATCAGAACATAATCTTGACATGTTTTTTCCATCAATTTTAACATTCAAATCAGATTCCCATTTTTGTCCTGATTTATGAATTACTGATTTAATTGTCTGTTTTTGAATCAAATTATACATACAAGATGTATTTTTTTATTTTTTCCATTTTGAATTAATATTTCTATTTCACTACGTTTTGACATCAACATTGTTTGTCCCAGCTTTTCTCGTAAATAAGCCTTTAATTGAAAATAACAGAAAAGAGTGTTATTTGATATTTTATATTTATTTTTTATTTGATCAAACGACATCAATATACATCCTTCAAAACAATCACCTATATACTTAATCCCCGTTTTGAACAAATTATGTAAAAGATTATTATCCATTGTAAAGGTAATAAGTCTATTTTGAATTAAGGTTCTTATTGCTAATAAAGATTTCTTTATCTCATCGTCCATATTTACCTTATTCCATAAATCAATCAAGTGTCTTAATATAGGAGATTCTTTTTTTCCCGTATCCATTTGGTTTCCCATTTGTATATAAAATCTTCCGGTATGTTTTCTCCTATCTTATCTAACCCCAATGTAATCCATGCCGGTTTTTCTTCATCAAAAAAAAGACGCAATAAATCTAAGTTGATTTGCTTTATAATAATTCTTAAAATTTGGAAGTTGTAACCCTCCTAAATCAAATTTACATGTCAATTTTTCCAATGAGATTCTTGACATCTTTCCTTTCCAAAGAAATTTCCTTACATGTTTATTCAGCCCTTGAAAAAACTGCTGAGGTAATTATATTGGTAAAGTTTGGAATACATATTGCAACCTAGGAAATATATTCATTTTTACAGCATTAACTCTACCCATTAATGTTATTGGTAACATCATCCTTTTATCAAGATCCTCTTTTTTTAAATAATGGCAAATAATTTTGTTTATATAAATTTTTTACATCATTATCAACTCTAATACCTACATATTTATCCCATTTATTGACCATCGAAATTGAGTTACTAATCGACATTGATTATAATTTACTTTGGTAAGGGGTAAAATTTCACTTTTATCCCACTTTACTTTATATCTTGATACTTTCCCATATTCTTCCAATCTAAAAGAAAATCTTTGCAAAGATTGCAATGGGTTTGTTAAATAAATCAAAACATCATCAGCAAAAAATTAATCTTATACGCTTCTTGATTAACTCTAAAGCCCCCAATGTCTGAATCTGTTCTAATTAATTCAGCTAATGGTTCTATTGCCAATACAAAAAAAGCAGGTGATAATGGGCAGCCTTGTCTAGTTGAACTCGTTAAGCAAAATGGTGTTGCAATCTGACCATTTTTAACGACTTTGCTTTGAGGATTAGTAGTTAAGGTTTTAATCCATTGTATCAAAGATTTTCCTAACTCATATTTTTCCAATAACTTAAATAAAAAATCCCATTCCAATCTATCAAATGCTTTTTCTGCATCCAAAGCAACTGCCACACTCATTTCCTCTCTTTTTTGTGCCAAATGAATTATACTATGTAAGCGGGTTATATTATCCATTGATTGTCTGTTTGTAATAAAACCTGTTTGATCCATATGTATTAATTTTGGTAGATATTTAGATATTCTATTAGATAAAAATTTTGCTATTATTTTATCATCTGTATTCAACAAAGAAATAGGCCTATATGATGTTGGTTTTAAAGGATCTCCATCTTTTTTGGCAATACAGTTATGACCGCTGTTAAAAAAGATTTTGGGAGTTTATGCATTCTTTCCACTTGGTATATTAATTCCATAAAAGGGGGAATTTATAAATCTTTAATTTGTTTTATAAAATTCAGGAGGAAAACCATCTTCTCCTGGGGATTTATAACCCTGAAGTGATCCTAATGCTTCTTCAACCTCTTTTAATGTAAAGGGCATATGTAATCCTTTCTGTTCTTCCAAATTTAATTTCGGAAGGGTTATTTGTGATAAAAATTTATCTAACTCAGCAATCTTATTTTGAGATTCTGATTGATATAGTTCAGTATAATTTTTTTTTAAGTTTCATTAATTTCTAGAGGTTTATAAGGGACCTTATTTACACTTGTTCTAATTGCATTTATTGTTTTAGAAGCCTGTTCTGTTTTCAACTGCCAAGCAAGAATTTTTTGTGATCTTCCACCTAATTCGTAATATTTCTGTTTGGTTCTCATAATTACTTTTTCTGTACGATATGTCTGGAGTGTATTATATTGTAGTTTTTTTATTAACAAGTTGTCTTCGTTTTTCTTCTGTCATATATCTTTGAGATTCTTTTTCTAACTTTATGATATATTTTTCCAATTGATCTATTTCTGCCATGTATTCCTTCTTAATTTTAGGTGTATAACTTATAATCTGACGCCTTAAATATGCTTTCATCGCTTCCCATAATACAATTTGATTCTCAACTGAATGTAAATTTGTATCCAAAAAAAATTGAATCTGTTTTTTCATAAAATCACAAAAATCTTGACGTTTTAAAAAAAATTGAATTAAATCTCCGTCTATAACTCGATTCCTCCTTATCCATCATTATCATTGTCATTATCAAGGTGGAACGGTCTGAAAGTATTCTTGCTTTATATTCCACACTTTTCACTCTATCTTGAATATTTTTTGATAATAAAAAAATCAATCCTTGAGTAAGTTTTCTGTCTATTTGAGTAAAATGAACAATCTCTTTCTCTTGGATTAATTTTTCTCCATATGTCAATCAGGTTTAAGTCTTTCATTAATCATAAAGTTAGTTTTATTACTTTTGATTTTGTAGCAACTTTAGTTGGCCTATCCAAAACTGGATCTAAACAAAAATTAAAATCTCCACCTATTAATATTTTATCATTTGCATCAGCCAAGTTCAAAAAAAAAATTCTTGTATGAATTTTGCATCATTTTCATTTGGTGCATAAATGTTCATAAAAGTCCATATTTCTGAAAAAAATTTACAATGTATAATCACATATCTCCCCACAGAATCAACGATTACATTTTGTATTTTAATTGGTAAAGATTTATTCACCAAAATTGCAACTCCTCTCGATTCTGAATTAAATTAAGCTGTAATGACATTTCCAACCCAATCCCTTTTTAATTTCTTATGTTCTGTTTCTGTTAAATGTGTTTCTTGTAATAAAAAGCTATATCTCCTCATTTTCTTAATATATGTTAAAACTCTTTTTCTTTTCACAGGTCCATTAATTCCATTAACATTAAAACTTATAAAATTCAGAAAATTCATCATTCATAATACCTTGGGAACTTTTTAAAATTCTCCATGTTGCTATGAGTTTCTCCCCAACCATCCAGGCAAAAAAAAAGAAAAATAGAAGAAAGATAACTAATATATAAGAAAAAAAACCAAGTACCCCCCTACTAATGTTGCGAATAAAAAACAACACAACATTAATCCCCCCCCCATTTTACGGGTCATGGCAATCGCCATGATTGTACACGTGAAACTCGCAGCCATAGATCAAGAGCTCCTCCAGCTCCCACGCAAAAAAAGATAATATATTAGTGAAGAAAAGAAAGAAAATAATTAATGTCTCTACTCCCAATTAATACTCAACTTTTTTTTTAATGTCCGTCAAGTCCAACCTTGTTTCAGTCTTCATCATTAGTCCATTTCATTTCTATAATTCTTTACTTCTCTTCGTGGGCATCAGGTAATTCTTGTACAAATTTCTCCGCTTTCCGGTAGTCAACGAAAAATCTTCTTTCTTCGTTATCCAGGAAATTATCAATATTGCTGGGTAACTCAATAAAAATTTATAGCCCTTTTCCCATAAATATTTTTTCACTGGATTAAATTCCTTCCGCCTCTTCAGAAGATCGTAACTTATATCTGGATAAAAAAAAACTCTTTTCCCTTCTATTGTCAATGGCCCATTTCTCTTTTTAGCACCTTGAGTAGCTGCCTTCAAGATCATTTCTTTATCTTCGAACCTTAAGCATTTTATCAAAATTGATCTTGGATTTTGATCTTGTTGTGGTCTTGGTCTTAAAGCTCTGTGTGCTCTTTCAATTTCAATTGCTTGTCTTCCTTCTTTCATTTCCAAAATTTTCGGAATCCATTCTTGAAAGAATTTTATTGGATTTTCTCCTTCTGTACGTTCCATAAGACCAACAATTTTGATAGTATTTCGTCTATTTGAGTTTTCAAGCGCATCTATTTTTTCCAACATCCGTTTTCTTTCTATTGTCCAGCCAAGATTATTGTCTTCTATCTTATCTATTCTTTCAGTATTTTCTTCCACTTTTACTTCCATCTCTTTAACTTTATTATCCATCTTCTTTTGTTTTTCCACCACATAATCGAGTGTATTCTGCATCCTTCTTATAGCTTTTAATTCATTCATAATATATAACAGGATATGTTTTATGTCTCCTTTAACCTCCTCTTTCTTTTCCTCTTCTTCTTCCTCTGAATTTCCCAACGAGTCTGACTCCACTTCCGATTCACTTCCAGTTTCACTTCTAGCCGCAGTTGGGATTTGAAATTTTGTTACTTTTGTTAATATCTGTTCATGCATACTTGTTTCTTCGCGCATGCGTTGTTCTTGCCGTTTCTTCTTAGAGACCGCCGACATTGCTGCAACTTCCTGTTCCGCATCATCATAAGTGCCATGCACTTCGCCGGGAGGACATCCAACTTGAGTCCGAGGCTTCGCCGATACGGTTAAGCCTTTTTCCCCGCCGATTTGCGCAGTCTTCGAAGTGTTAGCTTTCTTCTGTTTCGGTTTAGGAGCCATATCAAAAGATAATCCTGAATTATTTATAAATAGTTTCTACGAGATATTTGTTAACTCTTCTTCATTTAAACCCTATTTCGTTACTTTTTACGAGGGAGCTGGATTCCCAACGTCTCGATCCTACGTCATCACGTGACGTCGCCGCTCAGAGAACAACCTTTTTCATTCAAAATCAGATCGATTGGCTTCAGTATCTCCTCCAGCACTTGTGGTATCTATTATATAACCAGGCATTCGATTTTAACGGCGTCCCCGAAATAACATTTGCCGTTAGATGCTCTCTTTTTTTGCTGTACCCTTTAGCGTCTTGACAAACGAAGAACCACCAATCTCTGCTTTAACGGGACAGAACGACTGGGCTCAACTACTCTGGCATTGAAAGCCACAAATTTACGACCCTTTGGCGATAGAAATTCAAACTCACCTTTGCACTTCCACTCTGACTTTGTACTAACTGTGTTCAAAACGGTAAATAATATCCTCTACTCTCCAGCGGATGCAGACCCAGAGCTGGTCATAGTTTAATGCTTTTATGTCAGGACTTCCTGTGAACCTTGTTTACTTCCTATCCATCTCCTTCATTTTATCCATGGCAATTTCTTTCCTGTATTGGCATGGGTTCCTATTTTGTTACACAGCCTTTTGTGCGACGACTTGTCAGAGGCCGTAAAATCCATGTGAACAATACGGACTTACTCAGCTTCGTCGACGTCGGCTTTTATTTCCTCATATACTCCCAGCAGATATTTTGGGGCAAGACCGTCATTTAAGAAAACATGCGGAATTTGGGCTATGTTATCAGATTAGTCCACATACCCCGAAACGTCAGCCTGAATAATTCAATGTCTGAAAGCAGTGGCTCGATGATACAGGAGTGTTCCCCCCCCCACCCCGTGCAGTGCACCTGTCAGGGCTGCGAACAGTAAATCGGCTTGTACTATAAACATTGCGTATTTCTTGGTCACACCTGCTCTCAGTTGAAGACGTAAAGCTTTCCGAATCAGACAGGCACAGCGGAAGTTAATTGATATATGTAAGAGACATGAGTAGATGTCACATCATTTACACGGGTAGTTGTTGCAGTCCCTTCTGTCTTTGATGCTTACATTACTGGAAGCGACAAAGTGGTTTGCGACTTGTCACTTTACCTGAGCGTCAATATTTAACATATCCACTGGGAAGCTAAACATGTTTTTCTGATTTTTTCCCCTGTGCAGCAAAGCCAATGTAACAGAAGATTCATTGACTTATGTTATATATATATCCTCATGTTGCCAAGCGCAACGTTTTCATCTTAGTACCCATTGCCCTTGAGGAGGAAATTACTTGAAGTACAAATATAAAATATCTCTTAACTATCATTATATTTTAAAGGCGGGAATTTTAAATGCGTTTTTTATTGTTCTTCCTTTCTCGGCACCAGTTTCGGATCATTGTACATGTGGAAACACTGGCAGTATTTCATTTAATCCTTGCGATGTCCAGCAGATTTATTTTACTATGGGCATCAGTAGTGACGAAGTTTGATTATATCAAAATAATCGTGAATCAGCGAAGAAATGTTTTTAGTTGTTTCTCTCTATTTGAATGGAAGGGGTTTATTTTCCAACAATCTGAGCTCCTGCACAAACAGAATATTTATGCATTGAACGAAAAATTTTCCGAAACAAGCTGTTCCACCAGCTCAAATATTTCCATAGTTTAGTTGGGAAGGTTAAGCGTAACCAGTATTAAAATGACACAAGTTTCATCAGTCTCCAACTGATTGTGATAATTTCGCACAGGTTCACAATTCCGTGTGCACGTCTTCCTCATCAGACAACCACAATGTTGCTGAAAATCCATCATTTAACTACAATAATATGAAATCTAAAGGGCCAAATTTCCTCCAAAATCGTATGGACTGGAAGGAGAGGCAAATCATGTACCAGCGGACTTCGCTGCTGGAACACAACTGACATATTGGTTTTTATTTAAGTATTTTGTTCTGTGTTCCGTTACTTGAACGGACGTCCAATTGGTTTCATCCTACGGTAGTTAACACTAGTTCTGTTTGTCAGATTTCATAACCGAGGAATTAATCGGTGTACACAATAACTTTAACTAACAGATCTAAGCGGCGCGATGGATCCCTTGATGCTGTAATTGAACGTAGGGAATCGATTTTGTTGTGAACAATTCATCTGAATGAAAAGAAAAACAAGAACCATGGAGGAAACGAACGCATCAGACAAGAGATGCAACGGTGACTGAGAGAAATGTCGATAATTTCGAAATGATCACCCAGGTCTATGGAAACTTCTCCGTCCAGAGGTACTGCGAGCTGTGGTTAAATATCGTGACAAGTCTGTTGGCATGTTATTATAATTGTAGCTGTAACATTTGAGTAAAAATTAGAAGACAAAATGTAAACACCCACTGTACTGTTTGGTGTCGCTATAAATTCATCACTCAGGTCAAACGAATGTTAATCAATTGCAGATAATTTCCAAGACTTCTACACAATCAGATAAGCAGTTTGAGACACTGCAATGACTTAACGTAAACACACGTTGCATTTCCACCGTGGCCATTGTTTCAGTCTGCATCTTCTTGCGAAACGTGCCGCAGAACCAGCACTATCTATATGCTGCCCCCTAAAGTCTGCAAATTGTAACTTTTAAAAATGGTTTTTGTAGTGGCGTTCTATAGCTCGGCAGTAATGTGGGCATCATGGCACAGAAAAATACGGCAGAGTCAGAAATACGAGCGTCAGATATTCTGAAAGGAACCGTCGCACCTCCCTTGTCTACTGCAGCCGAAAACCGGTCTGGGCAATCGGAAGATTGCTCTCCACCATTCCCTGTTGCATATCTCTTCAGTAAATATCTCAAAGGTTGTCCGGGATATTGCATGTACCAGAAGAGGGTGTTAGCAGCTGCTGCAGGGTAGCTGCAGTTCAGCAGCACAGAGTGACCTTCCTGAACCACAATTACTGCCGGATCCTGGATTACCATATATTCAGCACTCGCGCCTGGAAGAATAGAAGAAACTCATGAGCATTTCCCAAGGGAACGACAATAAAGAGGAGGCGCACGATCATTATAAACTGAACATACCGGGTAGTGCAGGCAAAATTATTAGTGACCAAAATCGGATTGCCCACATGTCGCCTGCTGTGTCGAGTACTACGAGCAACGTTGGAATCTGCTGATTTTGCTGCTCTGACTGGTTGACAGAAATGCGCTCGAAGTATACCTCCCATCAGATTCTCATGATTGGTTCTTAGAAAGAGAGAGAGGGAGCGACAAAGAAAATTATAAAAAACATAACTAAGCGATTGGTTGCTTTGGCTGCACGTTGAACAGTAATTGGTCAATCAAGATCAGCGTTGTTTTATCACTCTTTCTTACTATACGCCCAGGCCACACCTTTTGTGTCTGTAATAAGAGAAGCAATGTCACGCAATATATTTCTCAAGTTAGGTGGCATCTGTTAAAAATGCGTTTGTGTCATCGTGTAAGGGTTGACTCTGTTTTCCTTTGCACAGATATTACCGATTCTCATAAATGTATACCGAAATGCAGGACATAATTTCTCTATAGGACAATTCTCTATTGTGAAATCCAGCTATATTCTGTCGATGTGTATCTTCCTCAGAGATGGTCAATACTGAAATAAACAAGCAGCTGAATTAACATGGCCTACATTAACATCACAATGTGTCGTTTCGTATGATGTGGGCGGCCATGATTTCTGCCCTGATTGTTCTACTTATTGTTGTTTTTCTTAATAATTAGTTTTTATTGCTGTTCTTGCATTTAAACATGGCATCCTCCGTCTTTTACTGGTGTTTTTCATCGTTTTACGAGCATTGTATAGGTTTGAAGCATATAATCCGTTTTCATACGGGACACAGCTCTGAGACATAATAGAGTTATTTTATACTCCATGCCCTAGGAGAACTTCAGAACGACTGCACAGGATCTTAATACCGCTACACCCACGTCCTTCTGATTTTAATGATAAAAGTTTGAAATATCATATATATCATAATAATCAGCAAAGTCTGCTGGAAACTGAGGGTACAGAAAATTTAAAGATAGCTAATTGACATAGCCAGTTTGTTTCTGGTGTGTTCTGATCGCTTTTCACAGCTGCATCGATACTTCTAACTAAATGACCGAAATGTTATCGTCAAAGAAAATGGATCTATGCTGTAACTACCAATTCTGTATAACAACACGGTTTTCAAGCAGTTAGGCACGATGAAATACGTGACTGGTTGAGGAATGTCCATTAGTAGTACTTGACTGTAAATAGCCCATGGGAAAGGAAACTACCGTTTGTCTGTTGCTGAGTTCAAAGGAATGATTACTTTATTTTCACACTTTTTTTTGAAATTGCGGAAGCAACAGTCAATTACAAACTATTAACTTAAGTGTATTACAAAGATATCGTATTACGATTACACAATATGAGAGAACAAATCAAGATAAAACAAGTTAGGAATAAACCAGAGAAGACACTAGTTAGGAGTAAAATATCGGGGTGGTGAGATGCAAAATCGAGGCTATCAAAACCGTTAGCAAATTCTCTGTCTTTTACGTCTACAAATGTGGATGCATATGGGTAGAGAATGGTCTGGTCACCACCATTGGTATACCTTGAAGCAATGGATTTCAACCCTAAACGTGGACGGTACTGGTATTTTTCTTGTTTCTGCAGATGCTCCCTTGCCTGTTTAATAGGTCCAACATTCTGTGTGTATTTTTATGTTCCAGGCATCGTATAATTTTGTAGTCTTTTCTGTGGCAATCAGTGCCGGAAACGCTCAGGGACTTTTTAACTGAAAAGTCAATAATAAGAGCAAATGGATTAAATGCAAATATCATTGACATATCTAAGCCCATAATTTATTGATTTAATGTGCCGATGCTTAAATCCAATTTTGCACGTTTGCGGAATGCATCCCTCACAGCATCGTTCCCGGTTTTCATATCTTATATATAATTTTCATATGGCGAAACAGGTAATGGGACTACAAAGTCTAATTCTTTGTAGTGAATTAAAACCACCTCCCGAACAATGTCAGAATCTCTGAAGGTCTCTCTCTCTCTCTCTCTCTCTCTCTCTCTCTCTCTCTCTCTCTCTCTCTCTCTCTCTCTCTCTCTCTCTCTCTCTCTCTCTCTCTCTCTCTCTCTCTCTCTCTCTCTCTCTCTCTCTCTTTATACCGTCTTTATATCCGTGATATGACTACTGTGAGCTACAACTGAGATCACGGCAGAGCTCGTGATGGCATCCTCGCAGACTTTTTATTCTGCAAGAAATTTTCGACACCAGAGCACAAGTAAACTTGACGTCAACTTCGTCAACCTTCTTGCCCCCTGCGGTAAAAATACTGCTTGAAGTGTTTCAGACGGAGGAGATGTTAAAATGAGGGTGAGGAAAATTGAAAATGATCAGCAATTGCATAAAAATATCCGAGGGTACGTGACTGGTGCAAATGGATATTTCTCACCACGTCACTCAAGTGCAATATTGACAAATCTGCAAATGCAATGTACATTCAAACAAGGCTCTTCATGTTTAAGCATACTTCACACCTCTAACAACCCTTAGGGTTGTCTGGTCGTTATTACATTTTGTTTTAAAAACAGCGATAGTTTTATTCATGATGCATTGCTGCAATTCCCTAGGGCCGTGCTAGGGCACCGGATAGCACGACGCTATAACTGCAAAAATACATGATTGAATTGGAGATCACAGCACAGCCGCCTCGAATTGAATTTTGAAGTTGAATTCCGACGCTAACTCTTAGGAGTACTTTGTACTCCATGTGGAAAGACTGCGTTTTCTTCCACTGCAGTTTTTTTTCAACAGTCAAAAGACGTTACATTAGCAGTATAACCTTTCATTGTTTGTCCTCTGTCATTATGACGATTCTGCTGGATCTCAATAAATTTATTGCTTGCGAAGGAGCGCCCATGGAAGTAATATGGGTACATTATTAATCGAGTGGTCTGCATTTCTGCTCTACAGCGAATCTCAAGGCAAAGAAAAAAATAAATTAAAAAATCCGATTGAAATCGAGATCATAGCAGAGCTGGCTGGAAAATCCGTAGCCACATCAGCTGCTGCAGGAGACGTTGACAGGGACGAGATATCGAAAGCAGCTTTTTTAGAAATCTGAATTCAGGCTGCTCTGCATGACTGACTAAGTTCAAACGGAATGATTGGGAGCAGATCATATGGATTGCACTACTGCAGTAATTAGTCATTTCCAAGACAGTTCGCTGGCTGACCAAAAACTGTATTTATCTTCATAACATATATATTGGGAAGATTAAAATTAATCACTTTCATAAAATATTCTGTCGTGATCTTTAGTGGCAAAGGATATGCTCTTCTGATTGTCATCTTGTGCACATGTATATTAGTGGTGGTAATGTCAGACAGTTGAAGGTAATTTGTAGGCCGTGCATATTCTACTGAAAATTGTGCAGCACATCAGCTTTCCTGCACCATTCAGAACATTAACCTTCCTGCATTACTAAGGTCCCCATGTCCAGAGACTCCAGATTCAAAGCAGAGGAGCAATAAAGGTGCTGACCGATGTTTGACCAGAAACAGCTCCATTAGAACAAGCAAGATGTTGGTTTAACAATATGTGTTGAAGCTACTAGCCTAAACAATAACAAAATATAAGATCGAACGGCCTTTGGGAAGCCTTGAGGTCAGCATGACCGATGCTTATTCAGACTGTTCCTGGAAAATGTTGAAACGTTTGTACACATTTATCTAAACACAATATACTCTGCAGGTGCTGGGTTCAAAGCAACACGCACAACACGCTGCAGGAACTCAGCAGTTTGGGCAGTTCCTTTCCCCGGATTTATCCTCCACCTTCCTTTATTCTTATACCACTGTCGCGTGGCAAAGGCTGTAATCCCAAGATTACTACGTTTGTGGCCCTGATTCTCAATTTCCTTCCTAACTCACTAGACTGTTTTCAGGACGCCCTCCCTTTTTCGACCAATGTCGTTGGTAGCAAGTATAATACCACGACATCTGGCGGTTGTCCTTTCCACTTCAGGATATCGTGGGGAAAGAAACGATCTAAAACATCACAGCCCCTGGCAACCATCATCCCTGTTTCTTTCCTGCGTCCACAAAACCGACCGTGTGACCCTTTAAATATACAGTACAGTATTACTGCTGCATTCTTCCTTTCCCTACCCGTATGATACATAAGGTAGGACTCCGTGCTGGAGGCTCGTATATTGTTGCTTCGCCCAGATAGGCTGTACCTCCACGCCCAACAGTACACAAAGAGGATTACCTATTGTTGAGGGGAACAGACGCAGATGTCCTCTCTAGCCTTTCCTCTTCTGACTCTCATCGGTCTCCGAAGGCTCTGGTGTGACTACTTGCCTATCACCTCCTCATCCTCGCAAGCTTCCTCTCTAGTTTCATACCCTAACACTGTCCCTAACGAGGTGCAGCTCGATGTATCTGGTGCACATGCGGCTGTTTCGGATGCTGGGAATCTCCCCAACGTCCCACATCTGACACCCAGTACAGAGCACCGGCATCACAGACATACTTCCTGATTCTCCTCCTTACAGGTAATATACCTTGGCTCGATCCGTTATCGGCCAAAGGCCCGAATGAGCCAAAGCCATACCATTCTGTCTCATATCATTGCGGTTGATGCTCCGGTGGTAGCTGCTGATAGGCCATGCACCATGGATTAACGCTCGTGAAGCATCCTTTTTAAATACCTGCCGCCAACCTCCGAGAAATCTCCCTCGTTAAAGCTCTGTTTGTGTCGTTGATAGGCCACATACTTGACATGAAGATTTCCAAGTATATTTTGCTTTCAGGTAGATATTCTTTTTCTGGATTGATGTAGTGCGAGTTTACTTGAACAGATAAAAACACTACAACAGACTTCGATTTTTTTTTTACAATGTCGTTATTTATTCTAATAACTGTGTATATTTTATAGTTAATGTTTAATATGTTTGCTTTATTTTGTGAATTGTGAACATCTCACGTGTTGTGATGGTGAAAATCCCGCAAGAGTAATGTAATATTTTATTTTCTTGGACCATTCTAACCGTAGTGCAAATGGAAATAAATTGTTACGGACACAAACGGCTGAACTTCCACGTGTACAATGTTTTGCATCAGAAAGCCTAAACAGAAATGAGTCATTCTCCTCTCCAAAAATATTCAAGGCAGGTGTTCAAAACCGAATCTCTTGGTTCACAGATGATGCACTTAAATTTCCAGTATGACGTAAAAGAAATTTAATAGCAAACATAGGCATTAATTGACTTCATATGTAAGTAACAGACAATCAATACAATGAGAGGGACAATAGTGAGTGCATGAGTATGCGCCAAAAATGTATTCCTATTCCGTCCTATTCTAAGTTAACTAGCCATAGGCAGGTGTGAGCATCATTTATAACAATACCGAGAGAGAACCAAGATGGTCCAATTCCTTCACACTTCAGTGTGACTAATCATAGGCCGCACGATGTTTAGCTGATTACTACTGTCAATGCATGAAAGGAGTCTGAGGTAAACGGAAGGATTTCTTTTTTTTTCCAGTGCGGTGCAGAGGGACTCACGATCAGCGCGCAAGTTGAGAGGATTGTGTAAAAAAAAACGAAAGTTGTTGCTGGAGTTTAGTAGTCAGATGTTCGAGTTCAGCACATCCATGGTAACCCTGCACCTCGATAAAAATCCAAGTACGCAATAGCTTAAGCTTAGAACATTTTTTTTTCAGTTCTGTTCGCCTGTTTTTTGGAAGTTTGTGAAAGAATTGGAGATCTTGTGAGTTAGATTTTCCCAGATGTTGACTAGGCTAAAGAGCCCCTGTCTAAAAGATAGACTGGGAGAGCTAATGATATTCTCTTTAAATGTAATAAGAAGGGGAACTATCGATATGGAACTGTACAGGACGCCAACATGCATCGATCGACTGGATGATCAGAGACTTGCTCTTCTGGCGGACAGATACCATAGGAGGGGTAAAATTTAATTTGATTGAAGCAATATTTGAGTTACTTCTTTACAAGGAGAGTGCTTGGTCCATGGAACGACTTGCCAGTTGTGGTGTTAGTGACAGATATATTGGGACGTTTATGGAATTCAGAGAAAAAATAAAATTACTAAATATATATGATGCATATGTTAAATTAATCTTACGGTCAGTTGAATGTTCGGCAGAGCATCGTGCGCCTATGCGCAACGTTCTATGGCAATGTTCTCTGTCAGTCTCTTACTAGATGCAGTAAATTGATAACCGCGAGGTGATGCAGGCATGTGATTGCGTCCCAGAAGCCACATGGAACTGCTCTGCAAGCACTGAAAAAAAGTGGCCACATAAATATACAAAATCAGACATTCAGGAAGTTTGAGAAGAGAGGGAAAGAGAGTGAGTGGAGGAGAGAGAGAGAGAGAGAGAGAGAGAGAGAGAGAGAGAGAGAGAGAGAGAGAGAGAGAGAGAGAGAGAGAGGAAGAGAGAGAGAGAGAGAGAGAGAGAGAGAGAGAGAGAGAGGAGAGGGAGAGAGAGGGAGAGAGAGAGGAGAGAGAGAGAGAGAGAGAGGAGAGAGAGAGAGAGAGAGAGAGAGAGGAGAGAGAGAGAGAGAGAGAGAGAGAGAGAGAGAGAGAGAGAGGAGAGAGAGAGAGAGAGAGAGAGAGAGAGATTATTCCAAACAAAACCTGGATTTAGTATCTGAACAATACTCTAGAATACCAGAGTTTTATTGCATTTGCCAGTCTCAGAAGCCTTTTCAAAGTACTCCCCCAATCTCAAGCTCCAGAAGAAACACCGCCTTCTGCTGGAAGTATTTGTATCTAGAAATTGCACCAGGTGTTTTTGTATTGTTGAATGAGTCTGTTATTGAAAACACCTTGGAATTGGAACAGTGCAGCAGGCCTCTCAGACTGCATTCAGTAAATCGACGCCGCAGTAACACAATGCTAACAGTACTAAATCCACAGTGTACCTCAATTAAAAAGGGACTTGCAGAAATTGGACAGAATAAGAAGTCAATTTAAACAGTAACACGATCCGTGCGATATCAAGGTAAATGGAACAGAAAGATATGTAAAAGCAGTTCTGTTTATCAGATTCAAGTGTCCACATAATTTCGTCTCGAACTCTCCGCTGATCCCGTTACTTCACAGTATATTTCTTGGAAATTTCGACGGCGTTGAGTCGAACATGGGAACACCATGGCCCGCATCTTACTGAAAAGATTATAACCTCCATGTGACTCATTAAATTGAAATCATGTCATTAAATTGAAATGGAAGATAGCATGAAATGGCAAATATCTGTCTGCAGCTCACTTGATGACAACCAAATAATCCTGCTTAGGTTGACCGCACATGAAGTGGGGTTGTTCAATAAGCAGTATAGTTTAAAAAAAGACTGATAAAAAAGATATCCTACGTGGATGAAAATCGAAAAGTTCGGTGATGGAGTGAGTGAGCAAACTTTCTTTCAAGGCCCTAATGGCTTAGAACTACAGGTAATTAATTTACTTATCTTGCTATTGTTTTTAATGAGGCTCTTATATCTTTTTTTTCCAGATGGTAGCCGCACGAAGAGAGCTTGCCTTGAGTGCTGTGACCCCTTAATGGTCGATGTATCTTTGCACAGTGGGGGGAGACAACAGCTGAGCAGTGGACTGTCCCGTATCTACAAAGTTTTTTTAGGGTTTGCCGTTCAGCGACATTGCTGTTTAATGCCAGGTCGTTCTGTACCTAGTCCGTGTCGTCGCCATCTCATTTCTATAGAACTGTGTCAAAGTTTAGACTTCATGCGCAAGGAGATCCCGAAAGGATAAAATAGACGGCTTCATGTCCAGGAATTTCTATTATTTTGCTTTAACCATTGGGAAATAAGGGTAGATGTTTATTATTTAATGGCTGTACATAGACAAAAAAATCATTCCCGTACAAGTTTGTAACGAATTACAGCAAAAGTAAAATGATAACTGCCTGCAGATCATCGCGTCATAAATACCGCGGAAGTGCAGCGCAGGTTGACAATATAAGTGCCAATGATAGTAATGGATATGAAACAGCGTAGACTGATCAAACTCTGTTCCTGTTTTCTCAATAGAGAGGGAACCGGAGGTTAAAACGGATTGAACTTGCCATAGGAGGAGAAAACCTATCCAAAGAAAGTAGCAATATATATTGGATTGATTTTGGTTTTTGGGGGAGGGCAAAAAATACCACATTTATCTCCACGAAATGGCCACAAAGCTCACGGAACTACGACACGCTGTCTCTACATCGAAAACCACCTACAGACTGCAACTTCGTTCAATTCTGTGCAGTGATAGTCCATTTATGGCCATGCGAACATCCTTTATTTCACTCAGTCAAACTACATGTTGGCACCCAGAAACATCTGTTTCTTTCTCAGCAGATCGAACGCGTTCATGTCCTGTATCTTTGAGAATTGCAAAGCTGAATTGCACTTGCTGCTGGTTAAATAAATCAGCTCAGTATTCGTACAAGGTGTATGCGTTTTGGCTTCAATATTGGTTATCCGTGAAAGATGAGTTAGAGATTCAGGAAGCATCATCATGAAAAACCGTGTCGCACTGCGCGTCATAACTTTATCTCTTCCAGATACACAGTTTAGTCCCTGTAACAGAAACTAAAAACAAGGATTTAAAGTTGAACCCTCACTTGGTGTATAGTTAGCAGTCCGCGGTCCCCCTTATCCTTGGAAGACTGTGCTGACACCATTGCGAATTCGAAAGAATTTCACGAAAATCATTCAAGGACTGAGCTGCTTATCTCATAAAGTACATGTGAATTGTCCTGTGCCTGCATTCACTGGAGAAGACTGAGGACTGACACGATTAAAGCCGAACGAATGTTGAATGACCTTGATAGTGGAAAGGGTATTTCATATGGTGGAAGAGTCAACTGTCAGGAGACACACTGCATTTTAGAACTGAGATTAGGAGAAATTTACTTGGCTGAGATTGGTAGATATGTGGAAATTTTTCTGAAAATCTACTGCGATTGTTGCTGTATTTAAGACAGAGGATGATAGATTTCAGGATTCGTCGAAGGGCATGTCAGGTGATTGGGCTGGCAAGGAATAATGTTCGGCCATAATGAAATGGTTCAGTAACCATTTACTGAATTGACCAAATTGTCGGTTGACCAAATTGTCAAACCTCTGCTCCTATGTAGAAACATAAACACATAAAACCTGCAGCACAACACAGGCCCTTCGGTCCGCAAAGCTGTGACGAGCATGTCCTTACCATAGAACTGCCTAGGCTTGCCTATAGCACTCTATTTTGCTAAGCTCCGTGAAGCCATTCAGGAGTCTCTTAATATACACTACCGTTTCCCGCCTCATCAATGCTGTCAACAGATGATTCCACGCACTCAGGACTCTTGCGTAAAATGAATACCCCTGACATCTCCTCTGTAACCTACTTCCAAGAACCTTAAAACTATGCCGTCTCGTGCGAGACATTTAAGCCTGGGAAAATGGCTCTGACTATCCACATGATCAATGCCTCTTATTATCTTCTGCCAACTCTATCAGGGCACCTCTAATCCTTAGTCGCTCCAACACGAAAAAGCCGAGTTCAGTGAACCTATTCTTACAATGCATACTCCCCAATCCAGACAACGTCCTTGGAAATCGACCCTCCACACACTCTATGGGTTCCACGTCTTTCTATCAGTGAGGCGAGAAGCATTGACCACAGTATTTCAACTGGGGTCTGACCAGGGCCCTATAATGTTGCAAAATCACCTCTCAGCTCTTAAACTCAATCCCACGATTGATTCAGGAAAGTGCACTGTATGCCTTCTTAACCACAGAGTCATCCTTCTTTGCAGCTTCAAGTGTCCTATCAAATCGAAATACAAGATCCCTATGATCCTGCCGACTGCCAAGGGTCTTACTATTAATGCTATATTCTGCCATCTTATTTGACTCACCAAAGTTAACCAGCTCACATTATCTGGGTTGAGCTCCATCTGCCGCTTCTCAGCCTAGTTTTGCATCATATCAATGTTCCGCTCTAAACTCTGACAGCTGTCCACACTATCCACAACACCCACAAACTTTGTGTCTTCAGAAAATATACTATCCCATCCCTCCACTTCCTCATCCAGGAGTTTACTAAAAATCACAAAGAAGAGGGACCCGGAACGGATCCTTGAGTCACGCACTGGTCGCCGGTCTCCATGCAGAATATGACCCGTCTACAACCACACTTTACCTTCTGTGGACAAGCCAATTCTGGATCCACAAGGCAATGTCCCCTTGGATCCCATACCTCCATAGTTTTACAATACAGTAAGCTTTACTGCTAAAATCCATATACACTACATCTACGGCTCCACCTTCATCAATGTGTTTAATAATATCCTCAAAAAAAAAAATCAATCCGGCTCGTAAGGCACGACGTGCCTTTGACAAAGCCATGCTGACAATTCCTGAGGATATTATGCCCCTCCACATGTTCATAAATTCTGCCTCTCAGAATCTTCTCGATCGACTTACAAGCCACTGAAGTAAGACTTACTGGTCCATAATTTCCTAGGCTATCCCTACTCCCTTTCTTGAATAAGGGAAAGCATCAGCAACCCTCTAATCCTCCGGAACATCTTCCGTCCTCATTGATGACGCAAAGATCATCGCCAGAGGCTGCGCAATCTCCTCCCTCGCTTACTATTGCAGCAGTGGTACCTCCCGTCCGGTACAGGTGACTTAGTCAACTTGATTCTCTCCAAATATTCCAGCACATCATCTTCCTTAATATCTAAGTGATGAAGCTTTTCGGTCCGCTGCATGTTATCCCCGCCATCGTCAAAATACTCAAAATACAAATTTAGAGGCAAAATATTCACCTCTGCCATCTCTTCCGGTTCCATACACACTTTTCCTCTATCCTACTTGATTTGTTCTATTCTTTCACGTCTTATCGTCTTGCTCTTCACATACTTGTGGAATTCCTTGCGGTTTTCCTGATTCCTTATTGGAAAGGTCTTCTGATATATCATATTTTTTATTTTCTAGTCACCCAGACGTCCATCGACCATTTTCACTCAATATTCTGCGCTTCAACTCGGTCCTGCAAAACTCAGCAGAACAGTCGTTCGGTGAGCAAAGTAATAACACATTAAAGTGAAAATTGAATGTCAGAGATTATCTTCTACCTACGAAGAAAAATAAATGTAGTATAGTGTTCTAACGATCCGTGATGCTGTGCACTCTGCGGCATCGACCTCTGCGCCATGAACCCTAAACACAGCTGCAGAATCTCATCAAATTTTATCGAAACCCATAGCTGCAAATTTCCTGAGCGCTCATTGGAATAAGAAGTTGGAAAAGAAGTGATTGAATAAAACGTAGCTGTGAATGGTGGAAAAATAATTACTTTCGAATGAGCAAAGCTTCCAACTGAGCACTGCTGGTCCTGTTGACTGATGAAAATAAATATGGCTGCAAATGTATTGAAACCACACTACTACAACTTGTCGCTGCAGCGTTATATTGTGTTGCTATCTCTGTCTCATTTATTCAACAGGCTGCTGGGCAAGGTGATCTGCATTTCTACTCCGAAAGATTGTTACTGGGGGAGCCAAATTGGAGACTCAAGAATCTCCATGTACAACCACCTGCAGGAGTTCCTGATGATAACGTCACTTTTCGGTAAGTATTTCTATCCCGTACATTTCAAATATTTCTTGAATGTCAACGATAGCATTATTTTGTTATTCATGAAATCTCTTTGAGTAAGTTACCAGCAGCCTAGCAGAAATGTGGGCGTTTATTTCCACTCTTTGCCTCCCATCCATCTGGACACTTATGTCCTTCCATCATTTCGTGTCATCGTTATGAGCCGTTGTTCATCAGCGAATATGAAGCCGTTGTCTGCAGACTTCCAAAAAGTTTCTGACTAAACGTCATTAACAAACTCCCATATGTTTATCCTGCCTGCTACCTTCTCAAATATTTCAATTATACTATTTGGACAATAAATACGCTCAGTTAAACCACGATCACCTTTTGCCTAATACATCAGGAGCCTAAAAACACATCGATGCTTCTTTCTTAACAAATAAGTAAGGCAATGTTAGAGACAGATCTGATATATTTTCTTCTCTATTAGTCTATAGCATCCAAGACAATCTGCTCCAGTCGTTTTCTGAAATGCAGAACGATGAGAAAACTAATATAACCCTTAAATGCAAATTGTAAACAACCGACAGAAATTCATACGTTTATTGGTATCGTCAGCGCTCCGGCAAGCAACCGGATTATCTGTTTCATATTGCTTTAGGTTTGTTGTACCTCCCGTTGACTTTTTTCAAATCCCGAAAATCTTATTTGTTGCATATGTTGAGACGAATTTCGTAAATGTTGATATTGTATTTGCTTTCCATGTTACAGACTTGACATGAAGGTTCCCGATTAGGGAATCGTACCCTCAGACTCCAAAGTCACGTTTCACCTCCCGTTTCTAAATTTTCCGCGGTTCAGAAACTAGTTTACTCTATAATTCCCTTTACCTGTGTACATGGACATACATCTTCCGCCTATGTTACCTCTGTGTTCGTTTTCTCTGCATCGTTAACATTGACCTCCCTTCGAATTATTTTCTGTATCGTCTGCCAGATTAGCCAGAGAGCTTTGAACTCCATTTCCGTGCTCCTTGACAGACTACGTGAAATAAAGAGGTCAGAAAACCGGCCCCGAGAAGCAACGGTAGTGGCCAGCAGCTTAGCAGAAATGTAGACGTTTATTTCCACTCTTTGCCTCCTATCCATGAGGACACTTATGGTCCTTCCATCCTTTCGTGTCAACGTTATGAGCCGTTGTTCATCAGCGAATATGAAGCCGTTGTCAGCAGACTTCCAAAAATTTTCTGACTAAACTTCATTAACAGACTCCCATATGTTTATCCTGCTTGTTACCTTCTGAAATATTTCAATAATACTATTTGGACAATAAATATGCTCAGTTAAACCACGATCACCTTTTGCCTAATTCATCAGGAGCCTCCAAACACATCGATGCTTCTTCCTTAACAACAACCCCTCAGAAATTGCTTACCACTGAAGAATGTCTAAATGGCTTATATTTTCTTTGTGTGTTTTTTGCCACCATCTTTCTCAATCAACAGAGTGACAGCTGTAAATCTACGGGTCTTCATCTCTCTCCCTAAGAAGGGAAAAATATGTCTCCCCGTTTCTCAGCAAATGGGGAGATTAACGCAGAACTCGCTGAATTGTGATGTTAAAAATCTGTTGCGTTGCATTTACCGAGCTATGCCCTCAGAGATTCGGCCCCAAGATTCACATCTGTGGACACATAGCCGGCAGCTAACACACTGCTCCCGATGTTTTCTGTTCTCCCGCGACGCCTCAGCTAGGGCCAACGGTCTTCAGAGCAACGCAAATCAGACACCCTGTATGCTTGCAAGTCTTCCATGTAGTCTGCTTGTGATATAAAAAAAAAGGCCGGTCGTGACGCATCGCGAAAAGAAAGTACTTCATATTGTAACTCCAGATTAGTGTCATCAAAAGAAATTTGGAAAGGATAAAAAAAAAGAGGTAACAAAGTTTGAAATGGAGCTCTTTCCAGTCGCAAGCAAAGGAGTCGCCTTTTACCGTCAATTTGTCATTGCTCCACCTTCCTTATGGAAACTAACTGCTAAGGTTTCCTTGACCTTAAGTTCCCTGAGCAAATGTATTTCAAATCACAACATCCAATCCAGTTGCCCATTTCTCGGATGTTCAACTAGAATCGGATCTAAATTTTCTATCTCATTGGCATGCTACAAATTTCATAACTTGTGATCCGGCACCAGCTTGTTCTAACAATCTTCATGAATTCTGAGATCAGAAATGACAATCGTAACATCGCCCTATTATACTCAATTCTATCTTCGGTTGCAATTAGTACTCGATATTTTGTCGATTGTTTGGATGTCTGCAAACATCTTCCAAAGTTGTTCTTTTTTATCCTTGTAGACTTTATTTTATTGACTACCTCAGAGCATTCATACCATATGTAACGTGTTGTCAGGATTTGCTATTAACAGAGATCTATCGTTGCTGCTGTTAGGAAACATCAATAAAATGACTTAGATACCAAGACACAGAATTATCCCTGCAAAATGAGTAGAATTTTACGAAAGGTTTGCTCCGGGTCTACTTAGTGCACATTTCCACTTACAGTTGCAAAGAGACGCACCATCATATCATAGATCGGGATTAGTTAGATGTCACTTTAATCGCCGTACTGATAGGCACTTGCAGTGTCTTTAACAATGTCTTTTATTAGCGTGTTTATGGTGAACGCCTTTGACGATATGGTCACTGCTAACTTATAGTTCATATTCAGAAACAGTGAGACGCAACTATAATGATTAATTTTGTGACACTAGAACAAATTCCATGTAATTATTGTTTTTTTAATGCAATGACGAAGGAAAATAATAGGTTACCTGCAAACCATCAGGCACGTTTTGATGAACCACGGACAGAAGGTTTACTGTTCATTATAACGATCCGTGCAGCACAGCGATGCAATGGCTTCGGTTTGATATCTGTGGAGAAGAGGTTTACCTCTCTGAAAAGAGGAATGAGGGCCTCAAGGTCGGAACAAAGAAGACAGTGGGGACATAATAGTAAGGTAATTGTTTACAGCGTTATTTCATGTAATAGTTAACGCTACTGTCATTTACAGTTTTTGCCACTGAAACAATTAAAATCATCCTGAAACAAAATAATAATGAAGCGCAGGAAGTAATAGAGTATTGGAAGATTTTTCTCCAGGTAGTTTACCATCTGGAGAAAGAGAAGAAGGACACAAGGATACTATTACTGTACCACCATGCGTTTCTGCAGTACCTAAGTATTTCTGGTGAAGGGCTGTTAACTCCTTTCCGGAGCCCCTTTCTGGGGAACGCGCTAAGATGGTGGCGAGATATTAATACGCAGCAGCCTCACGAGACTCTGGATTTGGGGTTTACCAAACGTTCTGTGGATTTTCTGGTGTCATCTGTTTTGTCTTGTACTTTTGTGATATCATTCTGGAAGAAAGTTGTTTCATTTCTTAACTGCATTGCAATACTGGTTTCAAAAGGACAATAAACCTAAATTCATTTCAAATTAGATTCAATTAACGGGTATGCAGAATAAATTAAACTTTACTTCGCGTATTGATAATCTGCGTTAGGCACTCAATTGACGATCGAGAAAAGCAGATATCTACTTCCAACGTGCTTGTCCATGCCCGAGATCAGCATTACACAAAGAAGTAGAATATATCCAGAGAAACGTGGTTATGAGATAGCGCCTCCGCAGCAAGTAGCAAGCAGAGATATGAATAAAAAATCCCGCATATAATCGTGTCCATTACCTATCTCCTACTGAGGATATTCTGAGAACACACATTTATATCCTTCAACATCACCAGACGAGATTATTTTCTTTGAAGCGTTCCCATCATAGTTTTGTCCAACGCTGGTTCAACAAATGACATTATTGTATTGTTGTATGTTATACAAATGGCTTAAAACGCGAAGTATGACATGTGCCGGTGTTGATGATTCTGAAAAAGATTAATGCATCGCCCTGTGTATGACATTCGCTATTCTTGTCACCTGCTAATATTTCAATGTGTGGAGTGGCATTTTGGACTTACGTTACTTTTTGTTTCTTAGATAATGAATTATCTTTCGTGTAAACTCTGATTCGTTCACAGCATGATATGCAGAATGCGCCCCTAAGTAGGTAGAAACTTCTTCGCAATGCAGTGTCTAATAATATGGAAGCAGAGCAGGATAAATTATGCGTATTTGACACGATGATTTTCGAAAATCGATTTATTAATACATTTATATGCAGTCTAATGCCAAATAGTTATTAACTTTCATAACAGAAAAAATAAACAAAAAACATAAAATGCAGAATATTTTGCATCATCATCAGCTCAGGCCTCAACTTTCAAAAGGACATCTGTTCAATATTTCAGTTCAAGCTATCTTAGTGAGAAATCAGGTGTCAACATAAGGATGTTAATCAGCAGGCAGGCAAGACCAGCAAGGTGTCTATGGCCAAGATTTAACACTAGAAAAGACACCCTCATTCTGAGACTAACTTCATCTTAAACAACATCATCAATATGGAACCTGAATTATATTTTTCCTCTTCCAATCTATCAACATGTTTTGCTTATTCTTTCCTGCGTTTTCTCTTTCTCTTCAAGTCATTCTCTTTATTAGTGTAGTATGACTTTAGAACATCCTTTCTTTGAACGTTTTCTTTTACATTATTTTTGAAAGGAAACAAAATTAGGATGCCAAGCCAGAAATCCAGCAAATCCAGCAGGTGGTTTTGCTTCTTCTCGGCCGACCTGAAACTTCCAGCGCATTGTTCCATTATATAAACGTCAAATGATATATCATTTTTGTGAAGCATAGTCAAATGTCTCCATAATTTGCACATTTGAAAATAGTTTTTTGATTGGTTCATGATTGTCACACCTCGCTGTCTCGAAAAGAAAATGATGGAAACGCTTGGCCAGTCATGTTAACGATTCATCAATTATGTGGTAGCTTAGCACTGTCATTTAAGTGCATATTCACAACATTATTTTCTGGCATTTATTTCTGCTCAGCCCTCAACACAGTTATCCCCGCAGCTCAAATCAACGCGTTTACAACCTGGGTCTCAATATTTCACTCTGCTACCAGAGTTAAAATGCCCAGTGGGAGACAACAGTGTCTGAAAACAGACACAGGAACTAGCTTCAGAGTTGTTGCAGTAATAAGAAAATAAGAATAAATAATAATAAAAATCTGAATTACAAAACAAAAGTAAGTAGTAATATAAATGTGTACACTTCAATCTAGACATTTAGCAAGGTCTAAATTGTTCAAGGTCATAATTTCTTCAATGCAGGAGAAAGCGAATCGAACATCCACAAGGTGATATACCGTTCAGGTTTCCTGGATAAATCAGCGGAAGCAGAACATTGAATTCAAATGGCCACAGAATGGACTTCGAAGGCACAAAAAATTATTGTGCTATGCCAGCGGCTTTTGGTATAGTCTGTTGAAGGAAACCATTGAAATAAATTCAGACAATTTTTTTTTTTGTCAGCGACAGATGTCTCACTTTAAGTAAGAACTGGAATGCAATGATAAACATGGTGAACACCGGAAGTCAGTTTCCATGAGGGCTAACAAATCAGGTGCGATGGACGACAGAGGAATATATACCGCCGGATTAGACATGCCGATGCATTATCCCTGACCAAGCTGGTAGTTCTTGTCATCGAAACTTTCGCCAGAATCTATTACCTGTAACGGGTTGGAAGCCCGAAGAATGCATATTCGTCATATACGACGGGAAAGCACTGATTCCTGCTGAGCTGGATTTCTGAGCATTATTTTTCAACAGTATGTGGCATTTTCGTGAAAAGCGATATTCGGGGTAATGGTAGAAGCCGATACGTTATCGACTTTAAGAGGCAAAAATGACGAAAATATGTATGAAAAATACATGGAAGGCAGTGTGAAACAGAAAAGGAGCGGAAAATATTTCGTTCTTGACAGTGTCCTCTACTGTGTTATTGTATCTTCCATTGTATGTTGTGAACTCTGGACTTTTTTACCAGGGCAATGAACAAACATGCTGCTGAGTCATATTTAACGGCTACCTAGATTTCTGTCGCATGACCTAAACCGCATAGTGGACCCGGTAATCAAATGCATCAGCATTCTTTACGGGTTGTTCCTATCTTGCATTCGGCGGAGTACTGGTGCAGGACTCAGGGCATAACTGACGCACACCACATCCTAAAATGTATTTCTCCATTCCACAGTCGGTCCGGGGAAAGAAGCTAGCGTACAATTTAATTAGTTCATATGTGTAATAGGACCCAAACCAAAGAGGAAAATACTGGATTTGCCTGGGAAGTGATGCGGTAAATTGAGTCAGATGAGGGAAATTAATTTTGACAAATTTTGGCTCAGTAACTCAGAACACTGAAACAACAACTAGTAGCCCTAGTAAGCAAGACATCACAAATAGATGGAATTCGCCAAACACTTGACCAGAGAGCGGAAACAGATCATAGAGGATCTAATAATTGTATAATTGTTTGTAGTGCCTTCATTTTGGTAAAATTCGAATAGGAGCAGGAACGTATCACCAAAAAAAAAATGGCAAACGTAGGAGCTCTGTTCTTCAGAACGGGAAATAAACACCGGTACACGCATTTGGAATGCTTTACCTGTCGGAGAAAATTAATTTACTGCAACAATTCGTCACTATAAAGAAATGACAGCTTTAACGACACATTAACAATTTCCCTTAGCCCAATGCAGCCGAAAACACAAGTTGGAGACCTGAATAACTGTTGATATTGCCGGCGTCTTCGTTTAGGGGTATTGTGGATTAACTTACAGCACCGGCAAGCTTCTATTTATTGCCAACGCTGTCAATGATCATTGAGAATTCCTAAAGTGCCAAAAAGCGGATTGCATGAATGTGATCCTGTTCCCTCATTAAAATGAACGAGATCGTCACTGCATTATACGGTGAAATATAATTAATGAACATAACTATAATGTGGAAATCCCTCAGAGATGGGATGCAGAAACAGAAGCTGGTCTATGTCAGAATGTCAGCTGGTAGTATTCATGTACGTAAAATATATGGCTTAGATGGTAGTTTAATTTAGCTGTACAATATTATTGACAAAAAAATTAAGATTCATAAGGTTTATCATTTGATTGTATATAGTGTACTGTCTGATATTTTGCATTGTGGGTTTGTGAACGGGAATACATTACACAGCATCCACTTAAACTTAAATAACCTGTTCGGCGTGGCCGAAAGCTGATTCCCCGAGACGAACGTGCACGGCAATCCTGGTGAGTTATATTTGTAGGAGCTACGTCCTGGATTTGATTCCGTTGGATGTTGTGTGATCGCCCAGTTTAAATTTGTGCCGATATGGATGCTGCTGGGGTCGAACACTGGTGTGCATTTGCGGGATTAAAGGTAATTAATGCGTGTGTGTTGAATGGGGAGGATATTCGTAGCCGGTTGAATTGTTAATTGGACATTTGAGTATGGTTAAAGCTGTCTGCAAGATTGAAATCAAAGTGCAAAACATTGAGAAAACGGCGAGCTCAGACGTGGTTTTCCTTTAGAGTAGAGCTGACGTAAGTTCTCGGTGGGACTGCCAGAGTCTATTCGTTACCAAGGAGGAGCGGGACAATGGCGCGTTCATACTGTCAGGGAGGGGGGAAACGGAGCTCAGCGGGTTGGGGCACGAGCTCAGTTACCAGCAGTTGAGGGCGGAGATTTTAGAGAATGTTTTCCTTCATTTCTGAGGGATGAGGGGAAAGAGTGATCTGATTTGGAAAATTTGATTAGTTCCCGTCCCCCAGTGCAGGGCGAGAGTTCTGAGTTGGCATCCGCTATTCCCTCACTGGCGTCTAAGGCAAAGGGTCCCCGCCAGAAGACAGTTTTTTTTTCTGGAACAACGCCTACACCCAAGGGGGTGGAGGATTATGAAACGTGGGTGGAACCCACCTCTCTATTGTTAGGTCAGTGGCAGTGCTCTGATGATGACAAGCGACGGAAATTTGGTTGAAAGTTTGAGGTGGTTGGCGGCTGAGGTAGTAAGAGGTGTGAACGTTAACCAGCCCTCTGCCTCCCTTGCTGAGTATCTGCATGTTTTTGAAGGTGCTTTTGGTCTGACCGAGAGCTGCTGAGAGCTCCTGAGAGAGTTTGAAAACATGCGTCAGGAGAAGGGAGAGAAGCTTTCCGCGTACCTTTTTCGGCTGAGAGTCGGCTAAATTGTATGCGGCTCTGTGGGGTCATTCGGGCTGCTGAGGTGGATCAGTTAAGATGGACCAGGTAGCTAGGGGCGTCCAGGCCCAGGAGGGGATTGCTTGTAGTCACCGGCAGTCCGGTAAAATGCGCCCATCTCCGTCGATTGTTCAGCTGATCAGAGAGGTGCGGGAGGATGAGAACACGTTGGGGCCGCGAGAGGAATATGTCAGCAGGGTGCAGTCCTCGGTCATAGACCCTTGGGGTGAAGTGACAGAGACTAGCTCAACCCGGGATGTGGTAAAGGAGATGGTGACATAGCTGAGAACTGAGAGTTCACGAGTGATCATAGCGGGTCTGGACCCTTCGTGTGATAGGACTGGTAGAGAGCTCCCCCTCACTCCCTCACCCCAGGGGACGGACTGCGCAGAAGTTTGCGTGTGGCCGTGATTCCGCGAGACGAGCGGCGGCCGGTAGCGTGTGTTATAACTCTGGGGAACAGGGACTCTTCTGGCGGAACGTAAGCGGCAGGAAGCCCCCGGGTATCCAAGAAGGAGAGGTGTCGGGAGACTCAGAGGAGACCCAATGAGAGAACGGCCTGGTGTCACTGGGGAAACACATTCCCAGCAATGTACCAAGGAACCCCCGAAAGCAGAATACCCTGTCCCTGAAAGACTGGCTGGACCAAGCTTCAACGTGTCACTACGGATAGAGGGAATCTATGCTAAAGCCATCCTCGACACCGCGTCCAGTTACTGTACAGTTCGTTCTACAACTAGTACTTGAAACATTTTCCCTTGACCCCATTCAGTGGGCTGGAGATTTGGGGTATCAGTGCTGGTGATTATCCGTACGAGGGTTATTTGTAGCTGAAACTGGATTTTCTCGGAGTCCGATTTAGGAGTGTCTGATGTTCATGAGACCTTAGTTCTGGTTTGCCTGAATCCAGTTTAGAAAGGTGGTGATTCAGTTCTTGTCGGGACCAACATCCGCCTTGCAATAAATCTCTTGGGGGCCTGCAAGGAGAAGGCGGGTGAGAGCTATTCGGGGACCTTATCTGTGCACCGAGTGTTTGCAACTCCGTTTGAGGAAGTGTGTGGCCCCACTGGGGGGAAACCGAATTTAAACGAGGTGCTGCACACAGTCGAAACCTAAGGTGATACGGCCCGGGGAATATCGCAAGAGAGATAGGAACTCCCCTATTTCCCGGAGTGTTTGAGGGCGAAGCCCGCTTATTGAACGCCTCGAAGACCTCGAGGTGGAGTTCCGATCACCGGCTGTGGTGCCGGTGAGGCCCGAATTTCAGGGGCTCTCAGTTGTGCTGGCGAGCACGATTGCTGTGATCAACAGCGACACTACGAAGAGGGAGGTCACCTTTAAGAGAGCAATACCTCTGGCGCATTTGTTCCCGGTGACTGTGATGTCCAGTACCAACTTGAGCCCCGCTGGGGAGAAACTATTGGGAAAAAAAGGAAAACTTGACCGCTGAATTTAAATTCGGGGACTCTCCCATGCAACCGACTGGTAAAGAAGGCTGGTAGAGAAGATGTTGAAGCTGGAAGGTGTCTTTTCCATTGGTGTGTTTGATGTGGGTTGTTCCAAGAGCACTCATCGCATCATCCGGGTAACCAAGGAGACCCCGTTTAGAGAGAGGTCGCGGCGACTGGCCCCTGCGGACATGGAACACGTGCGGCAGAATTTGTGTAAGTTGAAGGAGGCTGGGATCAACACTGTGTTCCGAAGCCCCTATGCGTCCCCAATAGTAGTGGCCCAGTTGAAGAACAAGAAGGTACGCGTATGTGTGGACTATAGGACTCTGAACAGGATTACCGTCCCTGGCCAGTATACAGTCGAGAGGGTAGAGGACGCGCTGGCCTGCCTGCGTGGTGGGAAATGGCTTAGTGTGCTGGACTTGAGAATTAGGTATTACCAGATCCCGATGAGAGAGGCCGATAAAATGAAGAGGGCATTTATACTTATGTGGAGGTAGTTAGAAAGGATGGCCCAGGGCCTACTCGGAGCCCCTGCTACCTGTCAGAAGGTGATGGAGAAGACGGTTCGTGATGTGAACTTGCTAGAGTTGTTGCTAAGTATGGAGGACCTGATAGTATGTGGATCCATCTTGGAAGAACACGACGCGAGGCTACTGAGGGTGCTAGGCCGCATGAAGGATGATGGGTTGAAACTGTATCTGTACTAATGCCAGTTCTGCAAAAAGTCTGTTAGCTCTGTCGGACAAATGATTTCGCGGACTGGAGTGGCTGCAGACTATGCTAAGATAAAAGCAATGGCCTCTTGCCAAGGGACGAGACTGTGAGCACTCTGCGCTCGTTCCTTCGGTTCTGTGCTTATTATCGGAGATTCATGAAGGGCTACGCCAAAGTGAGTCGCTCCTCGAATGAGGTTACCCTCCGTTGGGAAGAAAGGGAAAGAAAAACAAGAACGGAAAGTAGGAAAATATCTATACCCGTCGGAGCCCTACGGACAGAGGGGAGATGCAAAATGTGAGGAGGCTTTTCAGTCTCAGAAAGAATTGCTGACCCAGGGACCGGTGCTGGCTTTTACGGACACAATTGCCGTATGTATTACACACAGTTGGCAGCCGAGAGGGGTTAGGGTGCGTCCTGTATCAGGATCAGGGCACCGGTTTGAGGCCTGTGGAGTTTGTCAGCCGGAGTTTAACGCCCTCCGAGATAATCTATACCACCCACAAGTTGGAACGTCCGGCTTTGAAAGGGACGTTGGTGGATAAGCTGATTGACGATCTCTACGGGGCCATGTTTGAGTTTGGGATGAACAGCAACTCTCTAACATATTTCCTGACCGCAGCGAAACCGGATGCCACAGGTCATCGGTGGTTTGCAGCGTTGTCTGCCAATGATTTCAGCCGGCATTACCGGCCGGGGAGCCGGAACGTCGATGAGGATGCTTTGCCCCGTCGGATGCATGAAGAACTGGACAGGGAAGAGGAGTGTGAGGGCGTTCCTGCCCCTTGGGTGAAGGCCATGTACGATTTACCATCACAGAGAGGGCAGAGGGAAAAGGAGAGGCCGGGTCGAGAAGTTAATAAATTAGGGGCTTCCGATGACGCCATACCCCATGTTGTATGTACCCTCAATGCGGTGAAGACCAAGCAGCTGCCGGACTTGAGTTCCGGGGAAATGGCAACTGCTCAGCGAGATGATTCGGGCATTGCCACTATTTGGTACGGGGTTGAAAAGGGAAACATGGCTCAGGCGGAGAAGTCGAAAGACGCTTCGGTGCTTCTATTACTGAATAATGTCCTCGGTGAAGTTGAAGAACCAAATCTGATACCGAGACACGTCACACCCCGAACGACCTCGGTGTTGCCAAGCAATCCTGCTCGAGAAGTAACGGTGGATTGTGTTGCGGTCACTTCATGATGATTCTAGGCATTTGGCGGTGGAGAAGACCTATGGTTTGCTCAAAGACAGGTTTTAGTGGCCCCGAGTGAAGTTTGACGTTGAAGAATACTGCAAGTCGTCATTCGCTGCATACGGTGAAGACGCTACCTACGCGGACAGCTCCATTGTCTCACTTGAACAGTGCCGAGCCCCTGGACCTGGTGTGTTTGGATTTCTTGTCCATACAACCCGATGCCAGTAACAAGGTGGAAGTATTAACCATCACGGACAACTACGGCAGATATGCTCAGCCTTTTCCTACCAAGTACAAGAGGGCGACCTCGGTGGCAAAATTGCTATGGGAGAAGTATTTCGTTCATTATCGACTTCCACGGCGGTTACATAGTGACCAGAGGCGGCACTTCAAGAGCAGGCTCATCTGTCAGCTACTGGGCATGCTTGAAGTTGAGAAGTGGAAGAAAACGCCCTATCACCCGCAGGGCGATACACAACCTGAGAGGTTTATTCGGGCTTTGCTAGGTATACTAAAGACTCTGGAATTCAGCAAGAAGAGCAGGTGGAGTCAGCATATTGGGCATTGTCATTGTTACAACTGTACGCGAAAAGAAGCTACTCGCTAATCGACATATCATCTGACGTTTGGGCGAAAGGCTTAGTTACCCATTTACCTTTGTTTGGGACTGAAGAGGTGACTTACCACCGAAATCTTATCTGAAGTATAGGTCTGATATGAGGAGAGAGCTGAAAAGTGCTTATGAAGTGGCTGGGATCAACACTGCCAAATAGAATCTTGGAAATAAGAGGAGGTATGATCAACAGGTGAGACCTCCCTACTTCGGCAAGGAAATCGAGTCTTCATAAGGAATCTGGGCTTACCTGGAAAGCACAAGCTGGCTGAACGCTGGGCGACCACACCCTATGTGGTGGAGATTCAGAGGCCAAACCTACCAGTGTTCCGACTGAAGGCAAGGGCGGGGAAATGGCCTGTCAAGCTTCTTCAGCAGAACCAGATTTTCGCCTAGGCAATAGGCTCAGGTAGATCTGGAGCCCGGCTGGGGGTCTACACCAAGTAAGAAGACTTTGCAGAAACGAGGGGCGATTGCAGGGCCCAGAGCGGGAGACGCTGCGCCAGGGCCCGTCCCTAAAATGGATACTGATTCGGATTATGATGATCCGGATGTGTGCTGAATGCTACCTTTCGTTAACTCCCCATCGATTGAGAACGAGTTTCCTGACCCTTCTCCCACTGGGGCAGCCTGGGGTACAGCAGGGCCCTGAAGGAGAGGAAGAGGGGCCTGGACACGAAACAGGGACTCTGAGTTGCAGGGGGTTTTGAGTGATAGAACGAAGGAGGTTTCGCCAAGCAGACCCGAATTATCCCCAGTAGCGTCTGAGGAGGTACGGTGGTCTCAGAGAATTAGAAACCCACCGGATAGGTTGGCTTATGTAGCGCCTGGGGAACCAGGCGTGATCGCTACTGTTTTGGGGAGATATGCCACTGCATTCTGCACCTGGATAGGGCTTTGTGTTTTGCCGGAAGTGTTGGCGAATTATCTCGACGTCTTGAGGGCATGACAAAATTCGGTGGGTAGAGAATGCAGAATTTCTCAGCAATGTTCACTGCTAAGACTAATGTAATGGCTACTCTGCAATGTTAGCTGATGGGGTTAATTATATCCGGTGTACTGTCTGATACATTGCATTGTGGTTTGTGGACGGGAATACATTGCACAGCATCCACAGAAATTGGTGCCCAGTCGCCTGTTCTTTATCGTCAAGACACTCGTATTCATACTGCGGTCGTGACAGTGCCAAAGGACTAATTGGAAATTAATCTTCAGAGTTAGGGTAGCGAACACGCTGTCTGAGCGATGCATCAAACTTGCTGAGGGGTTAATGGTGTCGTTTGTGTAACGTGGGTGTGTCACAACCACGGATTCGGCAGTGCAGTTGATACGGCAACTGCGCTTGTAAATATGCATGTGTCACTTAATTATTACTTAAACGTGACAATATTTAACTCCATACATGTCGTCGTACTGCTTGTGGAACTTGTACGAAGCACACCAACGCTTAGCTGCCTGTTTTCATTCGACCTTCCTTTAGAAACTGGACTGTCTAGTCAACTGACTCTGAAGACCAGCGTTATTCGTTAACTGTTTAGATGTTCTTTTCAACCGCATTGTAGACTTCGTGTTTCATTTGAGAGTTTACGTTAACGGCGCCTTTTTGGCCAAGAGTTTATTGCTTCATTTTCTCTTTAACACTGTTCGCATTAAGGTTTGTGAACTATCGACCTGCTTCAGTCCTCTCACTTCGCACTTGGTCTATATACTAACCTGTAAAAGGGTGACTTCGACGTTTTGTCGAAGCTTTCACTGCTTCAGAATAAATGATAAATGTTCCCATTCGCAACCAGTGTCTTCTTTCTCACTCTATTCCTGTGCCCCTACTTTCACAATCGATATCTGCAACGATCATTGAAACAGGCAACAACTGTGTTAAATACATTATATTTCGAAAACAAAATCAGAAATCAGAGCAAAGTCGTGAATTGTCTGAGACCCAGACTCGCTATAAACATGAAAGCATAACCAAAATACTAGATCACAACCATTACTACTAGTAATGGAGGTCCAATGATTGAGAGTGCTCATCCTGAGGCCCTTAACCACGGATTTTCCATGACGTAATGTAACACACAATACTTAGCGTCTGAGACGTAAATGTGCAGCAGTAAGTAATTGTACATCGGGGGATATGAGCGCCGAAAACTGGATGCATGCCGCTATTCCCAAGGGTCCATGACTTATATGAAACAATATGAGTTGCTTCAGTTTTGAATGACCAAGATGGATTAGCAGATGAACGGGTTATATTTAGCAGCAGATTTTTGAACCAAATGACATTTTATATTATCATGAACGTTGTGAGTGTAATAGCTTTGCACATTTCCACGTACTATTTTCATTTGCCGATTTTCTGTACGCTTACATCTTCCTTCATTTTTTTTTTTGATTAGCAAGGTTGAACACTGGATAGTGGTCCTCTGAAGGTGCCATGGTAGTGTGATCTCCACCACATTTTTTTTGCCTTTTTTGTTGTTTTTAGTAGACCATAGCGCGATCTCTGGTTTGCACTAGTTCCGTGCAGTGCAGCTCTCCCCCCACCCCCCAAATTTCGACCTTCCAAGCCTATTATTTGGCAGATTACATCAATTCGGATTTAGGCTTCTTTGATCGCACTGGTTTGGCCTCTGCTTGATGGAAATGACTGCTTTATTTGCCACTACTCCATCTAGTTTCACTTTAGACGTCTGCCGTTGCACTTTGACAGCACGGGGCAGTGGGACTTCGTCGGGGTGCTCCCAATACCGTCTTGTGTTAGAGATGTTTTGTGTCTTGTTATACTGTGTGTCAGTGAATCCCGCAGGCCATATTTTGCAGTTATGGTCCTCCCTCATGCCCATGCGTGCAGCTGTGATACTATGAGGAGACTGTCATATATTGACGCAGGCTGGAAATAAATGCCAAAAGACTCCAATTTCCAAACCTAGTCCCATTTCATCCAGGCGTCCCGTGAGGTCAACACTACTGCCCTTAATAAACGTTTCTCATCCTCGGGGTTCCGTATCTCTGCCTGGGCCATGTCACTCTTATTCCGGGCAGTTGCAATACCGCATAGTGGGAAGTTCGCATAACCGAGGCTTGCCTCTCCGGAATGGGTTTCAGAAGATGATTCTGAGTTGCTGAATGGTCGCTGCCTTGTCTATGGCCAAGTTGGCGCCCCACTTTCGACCCGAACTTGATGTGACTCCTTCTTGATTTATTAGCTTGACATTGGTGTCCCCTTGTGCTAGAAGAATTGTACACCTTTCCAACTCTTCCACTACCAATGACAAAGGGAGCTGAAACTAGCCTGATCTTATGTACAGCCCCACTAAAGGAAACTTGAAGCGAATACTGAACCTCCTCCTCAGTTGTCTGTTGACTTTCCTCTCCATGCATTCCCCAGTGGTCATGGGTATCTCGTACAAAGTGAAAAGCCAGAACAGGCATGCAGTAGGTCATGTTGTTACGGCCATGTCTTATATTTACTTGTAAGACAGGTTCAGTGGATCTTTTTCAGCTCTCCTCCTTCTGCTTTAGTGTGCCGGTGATGTTAATGCTGCCCGTCATTCCTGTATTAAACCGAATTCGAAAGACATTTCACTGAGTTGCTATTAATGGATGGAACTACTTCCACCCATACCTGAAAACTGAACTTGTTAGTAACCTAGCGTTATTTGATGGCCATGCATCTGGATTTCCTGGCGTACCAAGTAGCCAGATGGTCATCCTATCCCAGCTAGCTACGTTGTCCAGTGTTTTCAACACCCATCTAGCCTGGACATGGTTTACAGTGGTTATTGTGATGTCATCTGTGAAAACCCGCATTTCAGCTTGTCCGATGCTGAGCTCCAAGACTGGGCCACGAGTTACGTCTGCTGCTACTAATCTGAGGGCATTCAAAGTCATGGCAAACACGATCGAGAAGATCGTGCAGCCGATGGGAATCCCATTTGGAAGGTCTTGCCACCAGGTGGTAAAGTAGGCTAAAGTTAAACGCAGCTGAACCTTCCAAGATAGGTTATAATCCTGACTCCCGCTACCGGCGGGATAAAGTCGCGGACCAGACCTGTCTGGATGAGGAGATGTAGTGTTAAACTGCAGGGGTTCGCGAGGTACAACCCGACGAATATTAGTTTATCTTTCTGGCGCATGGCCTATCGAATAAATTGGCTGATTTTTGAGATATGATCAAGAACAGTGAGGAAAAAAAATGGGACATCATGTTTCTGACTAGAGGTACTGAAACAGTGGTTCTCCACCAAATAAGAAGCCAGCCTTTGCGCAGGCACCGTGAAGAATATCTTGCAGTTATCGTTGAAGATAGAGATTGTCATTAACGGGATGATTATGGAGGATTTTTTTCTTGGAGACAAACCATCTTAAAACAAGTTTGCAGATTGGTGGGATAGAGACTGGGGTCAAGTCGTCCCCATTATCTTCAAGAAACACAGGGGAAGCTTCGGACATTTATTACACAAATCGTGGCGTCCACCGTTGGGTCCTGAGGCGGCTGATGACCTTGCTTTCTTGATGAAATTCTGAACATCCTTTCACGCTGACTTGGGAGACTTCTGGATTGAATTCTAGTCCCTGATTCCTACAAAGATTGTTGTGTGATACCTGTTGAAAAGCTTTCGCCTCCTACTTGAAGCTGGATAGGGTGCCCCATGTTAGCTGGCTGCGAAGATCCACAGTGAATGTTTATTTTTAACAAAATGTTAAAAAAATCTTTCTTTGGGACAGGTGTAAACAGTAATCAATCACATTTCAAACAGTATACTGTTCCGTTCTGTCCTTAGTTCTTTCATTGAAAGATATTATTTCTACACCTGTTGTAAGGAACAATTCTTCTCAAGGTGTGGCGGCTGTGTGGTATGTGTGTTGCGGGCGAAGGGGGTGTCAGGGTGGGTAAGCTGCTTTGCCGGGGAACATTTCTCGCCCTTTTCAACGAGGTTAGTCCACCTTTAGTCCTCACCTAGCACTCCACTGTCACCTGTGGTTTCGCGTAGCTGTTTGGATGCGACAGCGGCCACATCCCTGGGCTATGGATTCAACAAGCCATCTAAACCAGGTGAGGGTAGCCGACGGGTCTGACACCATCGGTGAGAAAGGACGTTGACTTTCCCAGAATGAGAAGAACAGACTCCGGCGGAATGAGCGGACGAGACCAATGGAAGGTCCAACAGTCGAGAAGGCAGTTTCTGCAAACATCGTGAAACGTTTTGAGCAGGATAAGACACAGAAGACGTCCTGGTCATCCAGTACGCCTATCCCCATCTCCATCCGTCTCGTCTCTATCTTGCCACTAGATCCAGAGGAAGTGAGAGTGAGCCTGACGCTGCGCAACTCTCTCTCTCACTTAAATCCAAATCAAGCGGTAGTCCTGACACCATCATAATGGTGTCGAGGTCCTCATCGATGTCGACGATGAACGAACAAAATGTGGGTAGCTGACCAGGTACGGACTGCATAGTTGCTCACGAGAGATCGTATTTCATACGTTTCATGTTGATTTCACTTGCATCATTTCCACAGCATCACTCACAGAAACTGTAGATAGCGTATAGTTGTACGACCTGCAGGACTCAGCATACAAAATCATTGAGGGTGACATGATCCTGTTATAAATTAAAAGGAATCAGCAGCATCCCCAACGATTGAGAAGCTGTTACTGAAAACATAGAACTTCTCTTCACAGATAATTATTATCATGCACTATATTCGTGCACTGTTCCTTGTTGTTTCACCTCTTTGAGCGCAACAGTTTAATACATTCGCTTAAAGTATCCATAGATTGTCTTCCGTTTTCATGAACTTATTCTGGAGAATAACACACTTAAGATCAGTTCACAAAATTGGATATCAATAGAGAGGAACAGAGAGAACCAGTTTGGCATTCTGGCGGTGAAGGCCATCCCTGTCAGATTTTACCGATCAATCTGTCTGGATTCATGTCCAATCAATCTCATCCTCCTTTCTGTGCAGTGTGTCAGTACGCACATGTGGACCTGTATTATTTCAGAAGAGATAAGGTCACTCCAATTGTTGCAGAGTGCGCTCTCCTGAACGCTCCATTCCGGCGAAAATGGCAGTCACTCGGTACTTTCGAAATGGCAACAATTGTTTGGAATGATTACTTTCCCTACCATATACCGGGGTAGAGCTAAAATAAGATGGAAAATGATTTGGTGAGACATCCTGTATGCAAACAATTATATTTAGTGTTCTAACCTCGAACGATCCAGAAAAGAATGAGAGAAAAAAAAAATCACATCAACAACTTCGGCAAAGCACATTTTCAGGTGAAATCTATTACTTTAATGGCCCGTCGCTGATAAAATGAACTCGGCATATTAAGTAAGAGTGGTATTCTTATTATTTCTTTTTCAAATGTATCGACACAAGGCGGAGAAGAGCCAAACAACTCTTGAGCTACGCCGTCCCTGCAACCACGGAAAAAAAAAAACTGATCAGTTCCAGCTAATCACGGAACAATTTACATTTTCCACTTAACCTACCCCGTGCATCTTTGTTCTACTGAAGAAACTTGAATATCCAGCGTTCTCCCAGTTCAGGATTGACCTGTCACAAAGATAAGACAGATTTGGCACAACTCATCTTCTCCCATGTCATTTGATGCAAGACTTTCGGAACTGCATTACAATTTTTAACGTACCACGAAATATCGGAACAAGCCAGCAAGTAGCTGGAGTGTCTGCAATATCGTCATGTACTAGTACACCCACCTACTTGTTATTTCAAAAGTTTCAAAGAAACTGTTAATGTCAGAGAAATGTGTACAATATTCATCCTGAAATACTTTTTCTTCTCAACCAACCACAAAAACAGAGGAGGATCCTCAAAAAATGATTGATAGTTAAATGTCAGAATCTCAAAGTTTCCTCCAGTTCCACTCCCTCCGGTTTGTAAGCGGCTGCAAGCAACAACAATTTTACATCTCCCCTATTGCAGATCGAGGTGTAACAATCCAGCACTATTAGAATGAGGTTACCTATTACTCCATAGGATAGCACTGCGATCTCGGTCTGAAAGAATGTTCAGAAGGAAAGGTAAATAGATAAATTGTCATTTTAACCTTTACGCACTGTTCATTTTCGATAACTTCACAGTATGGTCCGGGTATATTATGACAAAGCCCAAGAATCCCCTCATAACAAGTATCTATACCAAACTTTGAATCGCAGATGTACTTAGAATGTATAAATCGCTTATCAGACATGGAAAAAATGGTGGTTTATCTTTAATTTATGTTTCAGAGAGCAGGGAGAGTGTATTTTTTTAGGTATTACACCACTCGTTTATGGATAAAAACAATCTACTATCACAAAATATCATATTCTATTTTACCTACGACATGAAAACATAACAACCATAATGATTTAAATATATTTTATTGAAACTGAAGAAGGAAAAATCATTCTGGAAATCTGGGGTATGCTATATAACCATTACAGCCATCAAACACTATCCTCCTTGCTATATCATAAAAAAAATCCTCATAAGTACTATCTAATTATAACTATTAACTATTAATTCAACGTTAACTAACGTTTAACCAGCAAAAAAACAAAAAAAAAAGCTATTTGCAAAGTAGCCTTCGCATTAAAAGCAGTGGTAGGAAGCCTTGCGTGTGTGGCCATTACATATGTGTTTCCCACATTTACAGCAAGTTGTCCCTCTTCTGCAGTTCGTTTTTTTTAGCAGAGCAGAAGTTTCATCTTCTTCTCTTCTGCCCTCCTGTGTTGGTCTCCTGTAGGACTTGTTGTTGCCAGGTTCAGACGGCTGCAGTGCCCTTTCTAGTGCTGCTGAGGCTGCTGTGCGGGAAGGTCATGTCGCCTTTGTATATAAGAGTCACAAGGGTCTTGCCAAACTCCTCCATTACCAATCTCTGCCAGTTGCTCTTGCTTGCCCTCAGGTACGGTTCAGCACAGTCCTTATGACAGAGGCATTCTAGGTCAATATGTCAATGATTTATGAAATATGGCGAGAGGCAAGCGGGCTCTCTGCATGTGCCTGTTACTTTTTCAAGGAAGTCCACTCCTCCTTTGTTGACAGTGTAGTCAAGGATGATGGCAGGTTTTCTGTCCTTCTGAGAGCTGACCTCTACAACCTTTAGTAATTTGTTTACGATGACATTCTTGCTCTTCTTTTGCACATACAAGATAACTGTGGTGTTATGGGTGAAAGCAAACTTAGAACACAAGACGTCTCCCCCCCTTTTTGCAATCAGAGCAGGTGGCAGCTCAGCATTATTCCGCCTCACAGTCGTGATGAACATTGCGATGTTCTTGTTCAGGAGCGCCTGACTAAGCTCATGACATGTGAAGAAGTTGTCACAGGACACGTTGTGTCTTCTTAGCCCTACTGTCATCTCTAATACGACGCGCATGACTTGCTTTCTCTCTGGGGCTCCACCAATTGGCTTTCCAGTATATACTTGCATATTCCAAGCATAACTGGAACGTGCATCACAGGCTGCCCATAACTTTATTCCATATTTTCCTGGCTTGCTAGTTATGTACTGGCGGAAGGCACCCAGACATGCAAAAATACAAAAAGGGGAAGAATCATTCGATATCACAAGCAATAGCATGTGTACATCGAAACAGTGATTAACTAGTCTAACTTTAAAAGGGAAAGCATGTATTACCTCTGAATGGAATTAGACTTTCGTCCACTGTGACATCAGGACCAGGGTTGTACATCAGAGGCAGCCGTTCCACCCAGTTGTCCCAGACATCCCTGATTGCTGCCAGTTTGCCATGACACGCCGCGTAGGTCTTGGCTCACCGTTGTCAAATCTGAGCTTTGCCGATATGGTATAGAATATTTCCAGGGTCATGCTGGTATGAAAGATTGGTCTGCCCGTCTTTGTATTCCAGAGAATGGAAGGAGAGTCAACTCGGGACCTATACACACCAGGCAGTATTAGAAACCCCATGTAGGTATGTAGGTCTGTCACATCCATGGTCTTCCATTTTTCACCAGACCGTTTATTCCCCTCTATGTTTGTCATTTCAGAGGCATTTTCTTCAATTGCTGGAGGGAGGGGGAGCTGGAAAGTTGCTAAAATGTCGCATGCATTCGAAGTAGAGAGTCTGGTGGATCCTGAAGTCATTCAAATTACATTTTCCACTGCCATCCTGCCTGCAACTGTATATTGATGTGAGGTCCAACTGATTATTTGATCCGTGGACATAAATGTATCCGTTGCTGCCTGCTCCTCTCTGTCAGCATCGTCTGCATCTGAGGGACTGTAATCAGAGTTTTCCTCCGTGTTGTTATCCTGCTCAAAACTTCTTGCTCCAAATCACTGTCTGCTTACTCATCTAGGAAAACCTGATCAATAACCTTTTGCACAGTAAGTCTTGCTGCCATAACCTCAGTCACTGAAATGGCAGCTAGCATCAGCTTGTACTTGCAGGTGCATATCTCGCGACAGTGTCAAGGCACCATTTGTGCTTTTCAAGAGATACGGGTCAAATTTGACCCGGAACAGCCTCAATGTTCACAACCTTGTAGCACCTGTACAAAAGCATAACATTTTTAAATATATTTTTTTTTTTTTGCGCATTTGGGTCGCTTTAGAAAATATCATCACATTTCGGCTAATAGAAAGGCATTTAGGGCGTCAAATGTCAAAACGGGTTAAATTTGACCCGAATAATATGTATGGGTTAAAAACAGCAAATGATAATTAATTGCGGAAACCGCAATTTTTCAGCACAGTAGTAGATATTGGAAAATAGCCAGCATCCACCGCAATACAACGAAACTAGGCTCTTCTTCAAAATGGTGTGAGGATAAAAAAACAATTGCAGGTTGCTATTTCTTCTGTCGTGTGAATGACTATACCTGGGATTTTGTGGCCAGATGCCTCTACGGACAGATTGAGGAGTAACGTGCTGAAGTGATTCAATCAGTTGGATAATCTGAGGAAATATACTGTTATCTAAGTGCATCATGGGTCGAGCAAGGACTTGCCGACGCGTAGAGAGCGACGATTACACTCAGCTGTCACGAGAGAACCAAAGTAGTTATTGTACAGGTTCAGAGTAGTTCTACACTCCTGTGGGCCTCAGCGCACAGTAATACATGGCAGTGTCTTCTAGATGTGTTTCGGATACTGTCAGTGGTACCATCCTACTCGAATCATTTATCTGCGCCGTGAACCGCTGTCGGAGAATATTCTCTCGGTGTTTGTCGAATCTTGTAAGGTGCAACAGAAACTCCAAGGAACCTTCGGGATACTGACGATACCAGAACAATACGGGGTTCGAGCTTGCAGTTGTATAGTTACAATTTAACACTGCAACTTCCCCTTCCGCAACTGTAGTGAGAGCAGGTGACTGATAAACGGTATCGCCTCGGCAATGACCTGTCACAAACCAAATATCATTTCAAAATTTTAATAAAATAATATCAACATTCTGCTCACATACCGCTGAAGCACACCGTGGTCCCTCTGTTCTCTTTGGAGACGATCGATGCCGGTTACAAGTTGAAGTAGAAGTATTACGCCTGTATACATTTATCGGTGCGGCAGAAACGGCTGAATGAAATTAACTTTTTGAGAAAACTTCCAATTGCCTTCATTAGTCAGATCCAGTCCCTATCCCATCTCAGGAGTAAAACATAGACAATGCTTCGCCGCCAAAGATTGAGACCATTCGCCTGCTGTATTCCTGGAAATGCACATCAAACCTTCCATTGCCACATTCAACAGATTTGAATCGATATTACTTTTGTACTCCGAAATTCTTTCCTGTCATGGTCATTATTGCATGACTGGTAGTTCAATAAATTATTTCATTCTGCACGGTGAGAAAGACGATATTCAAAATGTCGGAAAACTTACCGATCAGAAGCGCTGCTGCAATAAGGAACAAATATATGACGTGCATGTCTGTGATCTGTTCACTGTGGATTTGTACAGAAACTATTTATTCTCAAGGAAATTATTTTACTGTTTGTAAAGAGTGCAGTCTTGCTTGGTAAGAAGTCGTTGGTCTCTTCCACGTTGTAAAAAAGTTCTTTGCTACTCCAGTCCCCCAATCGACACATGTACAACTCTGCAATATTCTTTGTTCCTCAACACAGCCAATCAACTGAAATTTGGCAGATTGGGCGAGACCGGACATAACATACTTCCTCAGTTCAAAAAGATTCAGCTGCATGTAAAACTTAAAGGCAAAATGGTATATTAAAATCACTTCACGTGATATCGTTCCAAGTAATGTAGTTGATTACTGTTTTTTTTTAATTTTTGTAAGGTCCAAAGCCTGGAAGTTGGTGTAGTGGCTGTAGGGAAACAAGCCATTGCAGACTATTTTGAAGAGACAAGTTGTACAGAAGAGGTTCTAGTTCTTTCTGTGCCGGCTGCAGATTGTTTGAAGTTTTAATTGTATATAAATGAACTTGGAAAATGTTATAAGAGTCTCAGAGTCCAAACAATCTACCGCAATGAAACGGTAATTTCAGCCCACAATGAAACAAACAAAATAAGACACTATTCCTGAAGGCTTAGTGGGACCAAACTCCCGTTTATCGCTACATATTGCGGGTATTTATGATAGATCCATACTTGACATCCACTCTTCGTTTTCCCTACAGGACCATTCGATTTACAAACGGTATTTGACGCAACTCAGTGCGCTAGAGATCTGGAGTCCTGAGGCAAGCACCACCGAATCTGCTTTATCTGTATGCTGATCTTTGACAGATGTAATTCGAAACTTTAACGGTGTGTATAGAGACGTTCTTTTAACTGGCAGTAAAGTGGGCTTCATTGCATAGAAAAAAAAACACTACGGAGTCAGAGGCAAGGAGATCAGATATTCTTGAAGGAAGTGTCATACTTCATTTGTCTATTGCAGACGAAAAACGGACTAGGCAGTTGTAGGATTTCTCTTCACCTTTCCCCGTGCTACATTTGTTCATTAAGTATCTCAGAGATTTTGTAGGATATTGAGTACATTGAAGCACTGTGTTGGCTCGGTTAGCTGCAGTTCTGCCGCACAGTCTGAGCTTCCTGAACCGAGAAGTTAGCGGGATTCTGTGTTCCGCATGGAAGAAAACACAAAACGCCTGAACATTTTCCAAGGGAAATATATTTTCTCGCATGGGCATACTTTCGTTATAAACTGAAAAAAGTGGGCAGAGCTGGCATATTTATAAACAGCAACAACATCAGATAGGCCACGTGACGTTTACTGTGGAGTCAGGCAGGCAGTGGTATAGTTTTTGATGTTGCGGTTCTAACCGTTTATCATAAACGCCGTCGAAGTATACCTTTGATTCCAAGAGTCAGGATTGGTTTACAGAAAGATACAAAGAAAGAGAAGAATAAGCAACGTCACGATTATATGTTTTATTTGTAAAATGAAGTTTGATGGGGCAATCGATATTAGCTTTGTTTTTACATATTTCTTTCTGTTAGCTTATGTATTTGCTTCTGTAACAAGTAAAACAATCTCTTTGGTCTGGTTGCATCTGTTGAAAATGAGACTGAATTATCGTTTTAGGTTTCTCCCTGTTTTCCGTTACACAGATCTTGGTGAAAATACAGAAATACAAACAGAATCAGGCAGAACAGATGTCTGCCAACAAAACTGCCCACCTGGCATACACAAGTTCTAGGAGAAACACAAACGGTCAGTGTAGTGAAATTCTTTCATATTTTTATCTGTTTTGGTTTTTTTTCCGCAGAGACTGTTGCCGTTAAGGTCAACTAGCTGCTTAATGAATATGGCCACGTTTATCATCACCATACGCGTGTGACGAGCGCGATCATGTTCTTTGATCATGTTTTTTCTCTTAGCAATTGTTTGTACAGGAATAGCATGACATTGTTAGCTTCCGGGCAGTGTCTTTTCAGGACAGGTGACCCTAACCATTAGGAATAGTCTTCCGAGATTGTCGGCATGGCATCAGTGGTCACACAATCAGGAAATGAGATGTGCACTGGCTACTCGTACGACCATACGCTACCTGCACCCATGGCATCACGGACCCTGATAGGAGATAAATAGCTGCTGCACAGAGTCCAAACTGACCTGCAGACTCCTGAAGGGAAGATTCTCTGGGTGTGCTCGTATTCATTGTGTTTCAAAGATGTCTCAAAATGTTAGAATTTGCCTATTGTTTTGCATAAGAATAGTCAATAAAAGTTTAACTGAGACAGTTAAAATGCACAGACTTATTCTGCTTGATTGGATTAAATACATCTTCACTGGAAAGTTGTCATATTCTTGAATTGGCACATTTTCTTTTACAACTACAGTAGCCTGTATTTGAAATTTAATTGAACAAATTGACGGTTTTCGAAGTCCCCATGTTAACGTATGCGTTTTACTTTCATTGTATGATGTGCTGTATCATATTCAATCCATTTAATGCTCCATTGCGATGTGAAAAACAATGAGAAGTTGGTTTTATATCACGGGGATTTTGTTTTTTCTCATCACTCCGCGATGCACTGCATCATTGCCATTCTCCAATGCAGCGCAGCGCTGCACACGATGACAAATGTTATACTTCCAGGTGATTTGCAGCATGTAGTGAACTTTCCTGTTTGTATGGACAGTTTTCTTTATTTTTCTGTTACGCTCTAATTCGCACCGAAATACGTTTCAATTCATCGGACTTAGTGAGAACTGCAACTACTTCCGTGTCATGCATCAATAAATCTTTGAGCAGAATAAAGGAAAAATGCAAGACTGAATGGAAAGGATAGCTGTCAGTCTCTCATCTATTCCAGTATACACGTCGGCATAAATCACCTCAAATTTGTGTAGGGTTATCAGTAATATAATGTGTACTGTTAACTGCTAATAATAAAATGGATTCTCTGTAATGTTAACTGACGAGGTAATCTTCTTTGGAGCTGAAATGTTTGGGTTATAATTATAGCTAACGAGGAGCTAACCAATGGAAGTCATGTTATTCTATCTGTATGTGTCGGAACCTGGGTGAGTGTGCGGAAAATGCGGTGAGGAGAAGCGAAGAAGCAGGACGTGCGTGAAGCGCTCTGGTACACCAGCGTGATTGGTCCCAGTCCGAGGGTCCAGGAGCTCTGAGGAAATTGTGCTGTGGGGGAATACCTGCTGCTTGAGCTCCAACGATTTATTTGTGAACGAACTATTTTATTAAAATGTAGCGCCTTTTTCGTTTTCTTTTCCTTTTATATTCACTTTCTCTGTTAAAGCGTGGGGAAGAAGTCCATTTCCGTCGGGAATGTGAGCGACAGGGAGCCCGTCGGAGACGGAGTCCCAGGGCATTCAAGCAGGGAGAGGTGTCGGGAAAATAATAGGAGACTCAGTGAGGGAACATCATGATGTCACCAGGGGAATACGTTCCCAGCACTGCACTATAGGACCCCCGAAAGGAAAAGACACGGTTCCCGAAGGAATAGTTGGATCCCAATCTAGCGTGTCGCGACAGAGAGAGGGAATCTATGCTAAAGCCATACTCGACACCGGGTCGCAGGTCAAGTTACTATACCGTTCGTTTTACAATCAGTATTCTAAGCATTTATCCTTGACCTCATTCAGTGCACTGGATATTTGGGGAGACAGTGCTGGCGATGATCCGTATGAAGGGTACTTGTCAGTGGGACTGGAATTTTCAGAAGCCGATGTGGGAGAGTCCGAATTTCTGGAGACGTTAGCGCTGGTTTGTCTGGACCCGGTTGAGACTGTAGTTGTTTCCATTCTGCTAAGGACCAACATCTCTGTTGTGCGGAGGCACATCGGGGCCTGCAAGAAGAGGACGGGTGAAAACTTTTTGGAGACCCATGCTGTGCAGCAAGTGTTTCGAGCTGCTTTTGAGGAAGTCCGGATCCGCCCTGGGCCGGATACTGAATTTAAACGAAGGGACTGTGTGGTGCACCCAGTCGAAGTGAAAGGTAATAAAGCCCTGGGAAGTAGCGAGAGTGAAGGGAAGCCCCACATTTACCGGAGTGCCTAATGGCTTCTCTTGTAGTGGACGTCGCGGAAGACCTCGAGGGAGTGTCACGATTTCTGGCTGGGCTGCTGGTGAGGCCCGAAATGCAGAAACCCTCGCTGCTACAGGCGAGCAGGATGGCTGCCGTTCGCGAACTTCTCCACAACGTCAGGTGAGATGGGGGGGGGGGGGGTGCGCAGCACTCTTGGTGGGTAACAGAGAGTGCAGCAGGACTAGTTAGGAGAGGAAGTGGGGTCTGAACCCGAGACAGGGGGCTCCGAGTTCCAGTTCCAGTCGCCCCATGCAACAACACCTTCTCCGAATCACAGAAACCTCCATAACAAACAAATAGGCTCCACACAATAGGTTAGTCCTGACGAAGTGTCTCTGCCAGGAACGTCGACAGTGCTTCTTCCTGTAGATGCTGCCTGGCCTGTTGCGTTCCACCAGCATTTTGTGTGTGTTGCTCCACACTATAGGAGAAATTTTGCTAAATCAGCGTGTACTGCATGTGGCTGAACTCTATATGGACTGGAAGTGAGATGGGAAATTTGTCATTTGTCCCTTCCCCAAATAATATATTTTTGAATATTTCACATTGGTTTTATCATTTTGCAGCACGTCACTGAGACATTGGCAACGTCACAATTTCCAGTCAGTATGCTACTGGATGTATCTACAACCATTTCAGTGGCGTCGTTATTGTTTGAATCTTTCTACGCAAGATGATGCCATTAGAAATCAGTTCATATTTTCTACATTCATTCCAGAAATGGCAAAGCACGTCAGCGTTTTATGAACGGTGCAACGTTTTAGCCAAAGAGGAATTTGACTGGAAGCAATAACAGTATACCCTTTGGACAGCTGGAGCTGTTGTGACACTAGACATTGCATGTGGTTTACCTACTTCACTAGAATGGAAGCTCCTTACGTCGTTTTCACTAACTGTTCTTACACAGATTTCCAAAGGCAACCAAGATTATTCCACAAACCCTGCAGAAGACCTGTCCACAGACATATAATTTACCAACCATTTTGAAGCAGATCACTGAAGAATCGTATTTTAAAGGACTTTGCCGAGAAGTGGCTGCAAACTATTAAGTGTTTCCCCAACTTGAAGTTCAGTGGTTTTCAAGAGGATGTCTTGGAGCGCTTAGTGGCAGTCAGGATGGAATTTACACTTTTGCTGAAAAATATATAGAAACCAGTACTTGGAACAGTTTGAAATAATGGAATGTACCCCTGGGTCAGCTTGACTGGCAGGCATTTTTAACCATATAAATGAAAAAAAAAACTTTCTATTTAGTATCCGCCAGTCACCATGCTACTGAAAATAAAACCACGCTTACCTCGTTGAGCTCGGAAGCAAATAATAAAGGCCGGCATGCATGCATTTTTTTAAAAAGCTAGAGGAAGTATTTCACCAGAATAATGCTGCGGTTGAAAATATTTTCAGTTTCATTGCGAAAGGGATTTACGAACATCTAGAAACAGTCCTTCACTTTTAAGAAAAATAACTCCATGTTGATACTTTAAAGTTGAAAATCGGATTTGCAATCCTTTGTTCTCCAATGCACACTACCACGAATATGATGATCTTCTGAATGCGTTGACCTTGAAACAACAGAAAATACTATAATTGGTGTTGAACTCAGAATGTATTGGACAATTTTCTTGCTCCTTTAGGGAGTTGATCATCACGCGTAATATATGAGGTTGAAATCCGTTTTCAACAGCATATGATTGCGAATCACACAGTTCAACTCCTGTGACTATGAGAAGAAAAAGTGAAAGGAAATAGAATTCGAGATTATAACCGAATTTCCTAAAATATTGATAAGACATATGCTGAGGACAGCGTCCAGTTAACATAACAGCGCTAGGGAGGGGCAAAGTAGATTCAATTTGTTTTGCATGTGATGAAGCAGCTTCATTATAACGAGAGACTGGTGACCCGAGGTTTGTTCTCCAATGAGCGGCGGTGAATACGAAGGGACGTCGTTGTGGTACATAAAATGACTGGCATTGATTGAGCAGACTGCCGAAAAAAAAATCCTAATATCGCTTAGATACAAAGAGATGCAGTGAAGTTATTCCGATGGAAGATGACAGCACCCTGATTCACTAAGTGACTGTTAAGTACCAGACAATATCTCAAGGAGACGTCCGTTGCAGATGGTTAGCTATCAGTAATGCAGAGGTTTGTAAATACAGAAAAATCCTCACGAGACGGAATTTTGTGCACCAAAGTACTGACAGGCCCGTTTGATTGGAATCACCCCACAGGTCGGTCTCTGACGAGTTACTCTGCAACACAAGCTTACAAGCTGAACCAAATGCATCTATAATTTGTGATCCTTGTACACGTTGTTTACTATGTAACATAGTGCTCAATGGCAAAAGAATTCAGCCTTTCATTTCCATAATAACCGTGTGCACTCTTAATCTTAATACCTAGTCTCATATATATTGTTAAGGACAGTTGAATCAACTCGATATTGCGCATTGGTCAGAGCCTCCAGGCAATACTTGCTGAATGTATCGTTGCATTGTTTAATCTGCTCTTTGTAACACTGATTCAACACTGGTAATTCCGTATTAATGCAGTAACCGGAAAGTGTTCTGAAAGCCTTCTTACTTTGTTTCATGTCGTAAATAAGACAACATTACATAATGTCGCATGAGTTAAGTATTTTAGCTTTTCTTTCTTTAACGGAGTACCAGCTGAACATTGCATACACTTTTCTTTGCAACGATTCGATGTATTGCACAGATGTTATTTTTTACCCCGTACATTGTCTTCTCTATAAACAACTCAATATTGAGCAGACATATGCTTTATTTCTTGGCAAAGGACTGCCACACCATCATTGGTCAGCCAAGCCTTACATTTGCCCTTTCTTACGTAAGCATAATATTTTTTTATACAAATTATTTCAAAACATTCACAGACACTAATTCGTTGGTCTGCTTCATTTCCAGTCGAATTATAAAGTACTGTAATTCTTACCGTATTCTGTACAACGTTGTTTTTACGTTCTTTACCAATTTGTGCATGGAAAGCAGATTTCCCGAATCTCTCCAATTTGCTGCTTCAAAAACTCAAAGCCGATGCACTCACCAACTCTGTGGTAAAATTGCACATTTCACCACTTTCATTACACAGCATGCATAGAAGGATTAATTTTAATAGAAAAGATACTGTAATCATTTTTTTCAATTTTACAATATTGGACTCAAATACTTCACAGGCTATTAGCTTTACTCTTGCTTCACACTCATTTGGAGTTTCTTTTGGAATTTCTTTTTTCGACATCCTCAAGATGCAAAATAGCACACATTATCAATTGAGGAAAGGAAAAAATATATTATCAACAGTTGAAAATTTTTAACAAGAAATTATAATTATATTTAGATTTCTTAAATAAAAATTCCCCACATAGTCAGGATATGGAGTTTTTCACATCGAACAAACACAAATAACAGATCATATCACATGTAAATGATATTGAACACTGAGCGGCACAACGGCAAAAGGAATATAGTTTAACGAGACGGGATGTTTGCTCAAAGGGCTGGCGATTTTCTTATCACTGAACTATCTATTTGCACTCTTTGTTTGTTCTTAAAATTTGCAGCAGTATTTTAACTTGAACCATTGTCAATGTAAAAACATTATATCTATAAAATATCTCAAAGGTTTATTATTTCGAGTATTTATGCATTATATTCATTACACAATCAATCTGCTATGTTTCTAATTAATATTAGCATAGTTTTCTAAACTCGATTGGCACAACATGAACAGTATTCTAATGTTATATGTAATAAAATTTCAGTTCTGTGGCAACAAAGTCATGTGCGCTGGTAAATTAGTTACTGAGCAGCCGCACAGTATACAGGGAGCACTGTTTTGCACACAGCAGTAGAAGGCAACACGAAATAATTTATGGACAGACTATGCAGAGGCAGATCTCGGGAGGGTTAAGTTAAGTGTGAGGCGATGTACAGAACATACTTCATTGGAGAAGAGGAACTTTAGATACAACATTCAGGATATCGATTAATAACAACTGAAACAATAGGTAACATCTGACATCAGCGAGTCAGGCACAGATCCGCAAGTGCTCTGGGCATCTGGTGGACGTTTTTGCTATTGTAGACATCACGATGAACCTCAAAACGCAGAAATTGGCGCCCATAACCTGTTGCCAATAGACGATAACATTGGGAAACAAGGGACGGCTTGAATGCTGCACAGAAATTTCGAAATCGCTCCTCGCCTCTCATCAGAATAAATTGAGCTGTATTTTTAATGACCGATGCACAGTAAAAGACATTGCAGAAAAAGAAAACACACACTCTTTGACATAAATTTTCAAGTTCCTTAATATTTCGGAAACTAAATCATCTGTTTAGTCCATGCTATTTACTGTTCTAAACTTTCTGAGATATTTGTGTACAGATTTAAAGGTACCTCGTTCTTATATTATAAGAGAGTGCACGAAAAGCTAAGGAGCCTCTCCTGCTTCTCTGGCGAAATTGGGAATAATATTTACTGATTTTATTCACAAAAACTGTCCAATTGCTTCTATTCTGTTAGTGTAACTTCCAACAGCAAGACAAGAATATAATTTTCTACAACTTCCATTATCTTTTTTTTACTGATTTTCTCATTTTTCAATTTTCTTCCTGTTTCCCTTCTTATCCCTTCTGCGTATCGCAATACATCTCATGCCCCTCCTACTTCATCTCCCATTTTGCACTCTTCACGACTATCAGAATTTTTTTTTCTTCTGCAGCCATATATGTCTTCCATTTATCTTTTCCCATATTATCAGTTCATATTCCGTTCCTCATTAAGGAACCTCGCCCGTCACCTGGATTCTCCTATTATCTGCCATCTTGTGACTGTTCCAGTTCCCTGCCATGTCATTTGGGTTTGCTTCCGCTTCCTTGCTATTCCTGATATAGCTTCTCTGTCCGAAACGTCGGCCATTTGTTTATTTCCATAGATGCTGCCAAAACTTCTCTAGTGTTCGGCTGTATCATCGCCAGATCAGTATTACCAGGAAAAACTGGACAAGCTGCGACTGTGATAGATGAACCGAATCTCTGATGTTATTAAGTTTCATAAAATCTCGATAACCTGGAGCTATCACAAAATAAGTTCGTTGCTCACAAGCTTTTTGTAGAAAAATGGAGTTTGTAATAGCGGAGAAAGATGCTAACAGATTAAAGTCTGTGCAGATAATGAAGGTTATTGCGAGTACAATCTACGATCTTTAACCTATTTCAAAATAATTTAGCACGTTCTTCACTTGATTTTGGGAAACGACAGTTCCTCGTAGTTTCTTCGACGTGCATAATATAAAATCGTTCTTTATGAGGAAACATCGTTAATTTAAGATATTTTAAAAATATTGCTGCAGTTCTTGTAGGCTATTTTGTACGCAATAATCATGAGACAGTGATGACAAATTTAAAATCATGACAGTAGGTAACTCGTGAGCCGTTTAGGGTGTTCTCCTATACTTCATTCCGATTTATTATTGATGGTTAAAGTTGCGGAGAATTGAGAGAAAATAAAATCTCTCCTTTACAAACCACACTGTATTGTGGAAACAGTGCACACTGCACCTTCCGGCATTTGGTGTCGCAGCGAATCAATGTTTATTTGTATGAGGAGTATCGGTAAACATGTATTATTTTCATTATATGTGCCGCATTCTGTGTGTTTGCAGCGGTTAAAAGATGAATGTCTGACGTGTCGTCAGCATGCTGTATTGTCTTTTGATTGAACTGTAGCTAATCACCATGGTTCTGCATTATCTAACTTTTCTGTTTTTTTGCCAACGGCATAATCCATTGTAGTAAAGAATCTGATCCTCAGGAGCTTCTTGTAAAAGCCAAAGATTCCGAACAAGTGGAAATACTGGTAGTCTTTAATGTAATCCTTGCAGTATCCAACAGATTTATTTTGCTATGGAGATCACTAGTGGCGAAGTTTGGTTTTATCAAAATAATAAAGATTAAGAGAATAAACGTGTTTAATCATTTCTCTGTATCTGACGGGATGGGGTCTATTATTCAACAAACTGAGCTCCTGCACAAGTAGAATACTTATTCTGAGAACGAATGAATTTTTGAAACAGTCTGTCCACCCTCTCAAGTACTTCCATAGTCTACTTAGGAAGGTTAAGCGTAACGAATATTAAAATGACACAAGCTCCACCAGGCTTCAACTGATCGTGCAAATTACGCACAGGTTAACAATTCCGTGTGCACGTTCTCCACTTCAAAGGAAAAAAAATAAAATGTTGCCAAAAAAAAAATAATTTAACTGCAATAATGTGAAATCGGAAGGGCCAAATATCCTCCAAATTCGTATGAGGACGTAGGAGAGGTAAAATATGCATCAGCGGAATTCGCAGCTGAAACTGTACTGACATCTTCATTTTTATTTACGTAGTTATTTCTGTGTTCCATTACTTCAAAGGAGGACCAAATGATTTTATCCTACCATAATTAACTCAGGTTTTCGTTGTTTGCATTCACACGCGAGGAATTATCGGTGCACGCAATATTTTAAACCAACAGAGCTCGACCGCGCGATGGATCTACTAATGTTGTCACTCAACGTGGGCAATTGATTTTAGTGAACCAATTATGAGAGCGAAACAAAAGAAGAAAACAATACGTGAGGAAAACGAATGCGTCAGAAAAGAGATCAAAATGTGACTGAAAGAAATGTTGATTCTTCCGAAATGAGCAACCAGTACTATGGAAATGTATCCATCCAGAGGAACTGCGAGCTATGGTTGAATATTGTGACAAGTCTGTTACCCTGTTTTTCTAATCGTAATTATGACACTTGCGTAAAAAAAAAAAGAAGGCAAAATGTAAGCCCATTTGTAGTGTTTGGTGTCGATATAACTTCATCCCGAAGGTCAAGTGAATTTTAATCAATTGAAGAATTGCTCAAGACTTCTACACTACCAGATAAACAGCTCCAGATGCTGGAATGTCTTACCGTAAACACACAATGCATTTCCACTGTGGTCATTGTATCAGTCTGTGTCTTCCTGCAAAACGTGTCGCGGAGCCAGAGCTATCTGTATGCTGCCCCCTGAAGTCTGCAAATTGTAACATTTTTAAAAAGGTTTTTGAAGAGGCGTTCTATAGCTCGGCACTAATGTGGGCATCATGGCACAGAAAAATACGGCAGAGTCAGAGATACGAGCATCAGATATTTTGAATGGAACCGTCGCTCTTCCTTTGTCTACTGCAGCCGAAAACCGGTCTGGGCAATCCGGGGATTGATCTCCACCATTCCCTGTTGCGTATCTCTTCAATAAATATCTTAGAGGTTGTCCAGGATGTTTCATGTACCAGATCAGCAGGTTGGCATCCTTTGCAGAGTAGCTGCAGTTCAGTAACACAGTCTCACCTTCCTGAACCGTGAATACTGCCGGATCCTGGATTACCAAATATTCAGCCCTGGCTCCTGGAAGAAAAGAAGAATCTCATGAGCATTTCCCAAGCGAAAAACATCCCAGAGAAGGCTGACATTCATTATAAACTGAACATACCCGGCATAGCAGACACAATTATTAGTGACCACAATCGGATTGCCCACATGTCGTCTACTGTGTCGAGAACTACAATCAACGGTGGAATGTTCGGACGTTGCTGTTCTGACTGGTTAACAGACACGCGCTCGAAACATACCTACCATCTAATAGTCATGATTGGTTCGTCGAAAGAGAGAGACGACTAAAAAAAAAACAAAAAAAAAAAGCAATGAAGCGATTGGTTATATTGGCTGCACGTTGTATGGTAATTGGTGAATTATGATCAGCATTGGTTTATCTCTCATTCTTACTATAAGCCCATTCCACGTCACTTGTATCCGTATTAAGAAAAACAAAGTCACGAAAGGTATTTCTCACGTCAGGTGGCATCTGTTGAAAATACGACTGCGTTGTCGTGTTAGGGATGATCTATTTTCCTTTGCCCAGATGTTACCGAATCTCATAAATTTATACCAAAATGCAGGACATAGTTGCTCTACAGGACAAACGAGAAGACACAGCACATGCGAAAACACGGTATCGTTGACAATAACCACATGTATAGTATTGCACAATCCATCTCTATTCTGTCCATGTGTATTTTCCGCAGAAATGGTCAATGTTGAGATGAACAAGCAGCTGAATGAACATGGTTATCATTAGCATCATTATTCGCCGTTTCGTATGATGTGGGCAGTCATGATTTCTGCCCTGATTCTTCTTCTTGTTGTTTTTAACATAATTGTTTTCTATTGTTTTCTTATGAACGGTGTTTTCGAAGCAAAGTGATAATGGCCATTACCAGTTGTCTTCCAGTTTTGTCTCCATGGCGCATGTGCTCGCACGAATTAGGAGATGCATCAGCTGCTCATACGGCAATCAAGCACCAGTTCTGATGGCTTCATAACAGTGACAAGAACACACTGGTGGTTCGGAAGATACTAGAAGTTATCACTGAGGAAGAAACAGGGATCCTGAAAGAAATAGATCCATCAGGCAGATGCTGCATGTATTCATCAAATATTTCATAAACGACTCATCCAAAAGATAAGGATATATAGAGTTCAGGGTAATGCATTAGCACAGAATGTAGAATGGTTGACTGACAGAAAGCAGACAGTTGGGATACAGGGTTTATATGCTGTTTGGAAATCAGTGCTTACTGGTATGTGGAAGAAATCGGTGCTGGGCCCGCAGCTCGTCCTGATATACATTAACAATCTGGAAAAAAAGACCGACTATTGTGAATCTAAGTTTGATGATGGCACTAATTTAAGTTGAAAAGCAAATTTGTGCAGAAAATACGGAGAGTCTTCGGCGAGATGTAAATAGGTTTAATGCGTGGGCATGGGCCTGGCAAAGAAAAAAAAAATCAATGTTTATTAGTGCGAGGTCATTTAATTGGAAACTAATGTGAAAGGGCAGATTATTATTTAAGTGGTAATTATTATAGCGGATGTCGTTGTACACATGGAACTGGAGTTCTTGTGCATGAATCGCAAGAGGGTAGGTTTTCAGGTGCAGCAGCAAATCAAGAAGTTGTCGTTGATTCCAGAAAAGAGATGTTTAGTCTTTGAAGAGAAATCTAGTGACCTGGGTCTGTCCTGGGTTTTTCTAGAGAGTGGAGTATTTGTGGAATTCATCGACCAATGAACAACTGGCGGCTGCCTCTAGTAAATAAACTGAAGACCAGGTTGGATTTTTTTTTTGTTTTGCTTTTTTGCATAGTAGGAAACAAAATGGGTTATGGGGAAAACAGGGATGTGGAGATAAGTGCATGGCCATGATCTTATTGAATAGCGGGGGAATGTCGAAGGGCCGGATGGCCTGCTGCTGCTCTTATTTCTCATATTATGGTTTGATCTGGGAAATGAGCAGGTACGACCAATTGCAGAAGTTCCGTGCCTCATTGATAGATCCATACCTCCACAATAGTACCCTAACAAAGTGATTTGTTAGCAATACAGTCTTAATTAATCCACTGAGCAGGATATCTTTCGAGGGTAGAAAAGAAAACAGTGGCTGCAGAAAAACTTTCTGCGTAATGAAACGAGTGTGCCTACTCTTGCAGACACGTAGCATCCCGGATTTTGTTTCTTTAGTTGCCAGAAAACTAATGACATATACGTGTTCTTTCCTGAATCTGGGCTTATTTAGAGATCTCGTGAGGAAATGGCTGGAAGGGACAGGATAGGTTTGTTTAGAGATAGAAATATTCATTAATAAATACTATTATGTTCTGAGAGCGATATCATATGTTATTACACTGAAACAACTTTCGTATTCACAGTGCTATCCTGTCCAGAGAAATATACACACATTTATCACAGTGTCCTGAATGCAGCTTTTCAGCAAACTCTCCATGCATAGCAGTATGATTGAAATGAGCTATTGCAGAATAATCCCACGTTGGTAGATAAAACTTTCAGGGCCGGATTAACCTAGTTGCAAAAGTAGCATATGCTAGCGGCCCCGCATTTTCGAGGTTTCCCAAATGCTTGCAATCTGCAGTCTAGTGAATTTGGCATTTTCACCGTTTTCAAACAACTGTTTAGTGTTTTGGGTAGACGATTCATTTAACCTTAAATAAATGACTTCAACCATCAGTCTTGTTTTCTCTGACAAAGTACTATGGATTGAGTTCAGAAGAATGCATTTCCTAAAAGCTGCCAGCCGATTTTCAATGCATTTCTGTGTCAAGGTCCCGTCCGTGAAATCCGCGTTCCGGCTCATGGTCAGTCCGTGCACTCCAGTCTCCAGGAGTTCCGGCGTTCCCTTGACTCATTTGGGCTTAATCGTAGGCACCTGATTCTCGTCTTGCTGCCGGGAATATAAGTGGTCCTGAGTTCGATGCTGGATGCTGGTTCGTCTTGTCAGTATCCTGTCCTTGTCACTTTGGGGTTCGCCTCGTCAGTATCATGTCCTTGCCTCTGTGTGGGTTGAGTTTATCCTGTCGGTATCTTGACCTCCCCTCCGTGGGGTAAGTCAGGCCTTCCTTTCTGTTACCCTGTGGCTGGACTGCTCCCTTCCTTCCCTCCGAAGCCCTGACAACAACCTACTCTTGAAGCCCTGCTTGCAACCTACGCCTGAAGACCTGCCTCCCATGTGTTTCTGGAGCCTTGCTGTTCCTCCTGTATCTGGAGTCTTGCACTGCCAACTGTGACTGAGGCCTTGCCTTGTCTCTGCCTGGAACCTTGCCCTGCCTCGCCTTGCCTCGCCTGGAGCCCTGCCATGCCTCGCCTTTCCTCTGCCTGGAGACTTGCCTCGCATCGCCTCGCCTGGAGCCTTGCCTCCGCCTGGATCCTTGCCTCCCCTTGCCACGGCTGGAGCTCTGCCTTGCCTCATTTTGCCTCTGCCTGAAGTCTTGCCTTGCCTCGCTTTGCCTCGCCTTGCCCCCGCCTGGAGCTTTGCCTCGCCTTGCCTCTGCCTGATGTCTTGTCTCGCCTTGCCTCGCCTGGAGTCCTGCCTTGCCTCTCCTTACCTCGCCTTGCCCCGCCTTGCCTCTGACTGGTGTGTTGTCTCGCCTTGCCTCTGCCTGGAGCCTTGCCTCGCCTTGCCTGTATCTGGAGCCTCGCCCTGTTTGGAACTGCCTGTCCATTTCCACGCCTTCACTCGGTAGGTCCTGACACTTTGCCGCTACTCAGAGTTGGGAACTCTCTCGCTGTGTTCAGCGTTCCGTGTAATGAGTCCCAGCCCTACGTTGTGTACCCAAGAAGAGGTCCCGACTCGATTTTCCATATTCCTATCTCCCACTCGACTCTGTGTTCTGCGTTCCTGTTTTTCCTCGACCCAGGCTCTGTGTTCTGCGTCCTGTTCTCCCTCGACCAGGGTTCTGTGTTCTCGTCTTGTCTATGTGCCTCGACCAGCCCAGGAGTACCTTGCCCAGCCCATTGCTGGGATTCCCTCGTCCTGTGCTGTGGTTCCCTTGTTGCGTCCTGGTGTATCACGTCCAGTCTTGCGCCTCCCCTTGTCCTGTAGCGAGGTCTTGTCCTCGCCTGTTTCTGGAGTCCGATCCCGAGTCAAGACCCAGGTTCTGGGTCCTCATCCTGTCTGTGGCTCGGTCCCAGCCCAGGATCCTAGTTCCCAGTTCCATGTTCTGGTTCCGCTATCCTTGTCAAGTCCTAGCCCAGGCCCAGAATCCTTGTCTCTTCCAGGGCTGGTGTCATGTCCATCGTCCCTTCTTCCCCACTTTAATTGCTTCCTCCTCACGCCTAGACCTGTTCCTGGTAGTTCAGTGTCTGTGTCTTGCTTTTGGGCCCACTCCCAACGACCTCACTATAACAGTCTGGCGCCTCTGAGACAAGAACGCTAAGTTTATAGGTAGTTGTTAAGACACCATATCTATGCTTTTTGAATATGATTTGTCCTTTATGTTAGCAAATAATGTATCATTATGTACATTATAATAATGTACATTATAATAATGTACATTATGTTAGCAAATAATGTATCATGCATGTTAACAGCAAAGCCTCATTTATTTCATTAATGACCATCCGGGAAGGAGAATAATCGGCCTTGCTGGATTCTACGTGTTGTACATCCAAGGATCTTGTAAATTGCTACCTTCCTCCTGCAATCGCTGGAGCTAGAGGGGCATAATAATATCCGATTTGCCGGTGATGCTCACATCCCGTGAACCCGGAGAAGAAAACGGAAAGCATTTTCACAACTTGTAATCGAAGTTACTTGCACTGAGATAGAATATCTTAATCGATTAGTGATGTGAAAATAAAATCGAATGAATGAGGTCCGCTAATGACAAAACGTTTTGATAGACATGGTTTGTGTGTCTCGTTCCTGTGCAGTTCGATGTCTCACGACGGAAGTGGAAAAAGAACTACAGACAGTTGCAGTGCCAAGTCTGCATGACCCAGGTTAAATTGTCAATTGGTATTCATACAGAAGAAGAGACTGAGATGAACGAGACGGCATTCTAGGGACTGTCAGGAACACGAGTTGAAAATCTGATAGGGAACGCTGATGGATCAAGTTATCGGTAAACATCTTTGGTTCCGGTAATTGTTTCAAGGCATCAGATGATTTGCGAAAAAAAGCGTTCGAATGAGGCCAGTTCTCGCAACGATTATAACCATCTGGTATAGAAAATTGTGGTGTGAACGCATTTTCATTAAAACGGAATAAAATCGCATCAGCAGCTGCTGAGAGCGAGGAGTTACCGCGGCTTCTGTACAAATAGCCAAAGGTACTGGGTCGCGACACCGATAAATCCAATTACTGTGTAACGAAAAATCGGTGTTTGTACCGTTGTTAATCCCGGGATGGTAAAATGTAAAAGTCTGCTCCCAATTTTCTAATATACTACATTTCATAAAAGACGGTGAGGGTAAACAATTTCAAAAAAAGTACAATTACCAAACAGCTTTTGCATCTACTGGGAAAAATAGTTCAGGGTTCAAATGCTCAGAGTCCACCGCGTTCAGAAGAACATGAACTTCTGCGTGAAGTAGAAATTTCCAGTACCATCAACAAATGTGTTCATGTTAACTCGAGAAAATCTAACTATTAAATTGTAGTTTTGTTGATGTTTATATTTGAAATTGATACCTACATGTAAGTAATACTTTTTACTGCAGGGTCAGACATTTGTCTTATTGTCTAGCTGTATAGCAATTGAAAAACTATTGATTACTTTACTTTGCAAGTAAATAATTCATGTTTTAATACTTATGAGTTTTTTTTTTTTATTTAGAGCCCCTTTATAACATATGCACTACCCCGCATTTGCTTAATCCGGCCCTGTAAACGTTCCGTTTAACTTCATAGAGGTGCAGTCTATTAACAAATTCTCCGTATTCACAAAAGATTTCAGAGCAGCTAACAATCAGTGCAGTGTTATGCAGCATCAACAGTGCTAGAAGACAGCGTCATCCAGCGGCTAGGCTGAAAGTGCAATACGATGTAAGGATGTATTTTCCTTGACTTTTGAACTAAGCCCCCAATTTAGAATCTTTGATGAACGCGTAATTTATTTCAAAGAATACTCAATACAACATCATTCCAGTGAAGATCGATTTGATGCAATAGAGTACTGAATTCCGTCTTGCAAAATGGATTGTGTTGGTTGTTCATTGGCTGGAAAACATGTAATCTCTGTTATGATATTCTGAGCGAAATTCTCAATCAGTCAGAAATGAGAAGTCGCTATAATGTGAGAAGTATTTTAACTACAAACCTCATAAATTGCATTGACTTTCGATCATGACAACTGGGCGATAATCCCTGTGTTTCAAAATATATTACTATCACACAAATGTATTAGCTGTATAATATTTTCGCTGGTGTATATGCGCGTTGACGAGTGTCCAAGTGGATAAAGCATTGGTCTAGTCATCTAAAGGTCACTAGTTCGTGACTCAGATGAAACAACGCGTTTTGTCCTTGAGCAAGGCACTAAACAACACATTGCTCTGCGACGACACCGGCGCCAACCTGTATGGGTCCTACTGTCCTTCCCTTGGAAACATCGGGGGTTTGGAGATTGGAGACTTGCAGCATGGGAAACTGCCCAATGCGCAAATCCATGATCTCAAGAGACTAACGGATGCCTACAAAAAAAATCTCTCTCTCTCTCTCTCTCTCTCTCCTCTCTCTCTCTCTCTCTCTGTCTCTCTCTCTCTCTCCTCTCTCTCTCTCTCTCTCTCTCTCTCTCTCTCTCGCTCTCTCTCTCTCTCTCTCTCTCTCTCTCTCCTCTCTCTCTCTCTCTCTCTCTCTCTCTTTCTCACACTGCCTTTCGCACATAGAAGTACAATGGGTGCATTATTAATCCAGTGATCTGCAATTCTGCTCTACGGCGAATATTAAGGCACAAAAATAGAAGATTGAATTGAAGATCACAGCACAGCAGGCTTGAAGATCTGTAGGAAATCAGCTTCTGGGTTTGTTGACAGGGAAGAGATAGCGAAAGCACTTAAGCAGAAATCTGAGGTCACCTGTTCAGCCTGACTCAATAAATTTAAACGGTCAGTGTGGGAACTGATCGAAGGGATTGCGCAATTTCAGTTTAGTCGTCATCTTAGCTAGTTTTCTGGCAGTCCATTTATTTTCATGACATATGTGGGAAGATTAAACTTAATCAAATTCGTAAAATATACCGTTGTGATATTTAGTGGCATGAGGATATACTCTTCTGATGGTCTTCTTTTGCACATTTATATGAGAGAATGTTATGTTAGACAATGTATTTTCAAGGTAACCTGAAGGCCGTCCATATTTAACGGAAATGTGTGAAGAACATCTGCTTTACGGCACCACTCAGAAAACGACACTTTATTAATCACTAAGGTACCCATGTCTGGAGCCTCCAGGTTCAAAGCACTCAATGTTTGACCAGAAACAGTTTCCTTAAATCAAGGCAGATTATGCTTTAACATTATATGCTGAGGATACCAGCGTCAACAATACGTCAGTAAAAATTTCATGAGAAAAAAAAGAAAACATCGAACGACATTTGTGGAACATTGCGGCCTGCTGACGGATGTTTATCCAGTCTACTCCTTTGATATTTTTCACAGTTTCATCTTTAATAGGTAACACTTTATTTTGGAAGAATGAGAAAAGAGATTGTCACACTCACAAAGGCACATGTATTACTCTTGCCATCTCTCTCTCTCTCTCTCTCTCTCTCTCTCTCTCTCTCTCTCTCTCTCTCTCTCTCCTCTCTCTCTCTCTCTCTCTCTCTCTCTCTCTCTCTCTCTCTCTCTCTCTCTCTCTCTTTCTCTCACTCTTTCTCTCTCTCTCTCTTTCTCTCACTCTCTCTCTCTCTCTCTCTCACACACACACACACACACACACACATATACACAGACGCACATGCACACGCACACACACACACTTGTTTTGGGTATTTAAGCAGAATTTCTTGCCGTAGAAGAGAACAGTTTCAAAATGTCGTGATGGGAACTGGTAAGTAATGTTTGCCATTGTCTTCAAATCCATTGTCTTAAATACAGGCACGAAAATTGTGACTTAAAGGAGCTTCAGTGTGTGGCACTGATCATTGCTCCATTGAATGCTCTCCTCAAACACTTGTTTTGTGTCCTATTCACCATTTTAAACGATCCAAAACCGACTGGCTGGGTTTGGAGAATATCTCTTCGCTACCTCACATTTATCCTCACAGTTGTCCTCAAGGTTATCCAGTTTTCACAGCGACAACAATCAATTCAAACGACATAATTGGGGCAAGGCTCACTTCTTCAGTTTGCTGCGTTCGCTCCCGGAGTGCACTATTTTGGTGGACAACTAGGTGCTGGTCAGTCTGCTTGCAACTTCTTGCCAAATCAGAATGGACAATGAAGTCTAAATTGCTGAGGAAGCATAATGACGAATATTATCAGTCTCACTTCGTCGTTGTACCATTACTATGAAATGATTTTTTTTCTCAATATGTATAAACATCGATGACAGTAGATAATCCATGGAAACGTAGCTTTGACGGTTCTTCCCATCAATGTCAACTTCTCAGATTTCCTTTGATATTGGGCAAGGTATTTGATTAGAAATAGGCTTTGTCCAGAATAGTTCAACGTTCAAAGAAAAAGTATATATTTTGAACAACATAGGTAACCAAGGTTCTTTTTTTTTTCGGGCAATCAAAGACAGTACAACAACAATAAAATAGAACCAATGGCAGACAGTATCCAAAAGGGCGGACAACAAGTAATTTGCAAAAAAAAAACAAAAAAACAGAAGTCACAAAATGATTTGAGTTTCTTGCCGACTGGCGTACAAGTATCTGACAGTGGTAATATCGTCCTTGGCGATATTGTTGTATCTTATCATAAAATCTCTTAATTCCTCTAATATCCTGATGGGTGGAATTACAGAGAAAGTGGAAGGTAGACTTAGGCTGCGCCATATTTTGTTGAAACCTATCGGAAACTGTCAATCGAGTTTCGTCCAGTGATTTAAATGACATGGAACGACGTTGTGTTACATAAAATGCCCCGCAAGGCTACGGTAGACTGCAAGAAAATCGCCTTCATATAGTCTTGGACATTGAGTTTATGGAAAATGCGCGTATAATCCGATGGAAGATTATAGTATCTCCTCGACCTTCCGAGAGGAAAGTACTAGAAATTAACTGATTGAGAAATTGACAACAAATGGTTTGCTGACAGAATTCAAGAAGTACGCAGATTTTGAAACATACACGAGTATCGAAAGGTTATTCACCAAGTCCGTGAAAGCGGTTGGTGGAAGTAATCCTTGTAAACAATGTGGTCTAATGAACTCGAAAGAGACAATTAGAAGCTGACCGAGATAAATCTATAATTTATGATTCACGTAATTTTGATGCAGAATTCAAATTCAATAATTATTTTCAGAAGGCATTTGATAAGGTCCCACATAGGAGATTGGTGGGTAAAATCAAAGCTCATGGCATTGGGGGGAAGACATTGACATGGATAGAAAACTGGTTGGCAGATAGAAAGCAAAGGGTAGCGGTGAATGGGTGTTTCTCGGTATGGCAGGTGGTGACTAGTGGGGTGCCACAGGGCTCTGTATTTGGACCACAGCTGTTTACAATTTACGTCAACGATTTAGATGGAGGCATTGAGAATAACATCAGCAAATTTATTGATGATACTAAGCTGGGTGTCAGTGTGACATGTGATGAGGATGTTAGGAGAATTCAGGGTGACTTGGATAGGCTGGTTGAGTGGGCAGATACTTGGCAGATGAAGTTTAATGTGACTAAGTGTGAGGTTATGCACTTTGGGAGTAAGAACAGGAAGGCAGATTATTATCTGAACGGTATAGAGTTAGGTAAGGGAGATCTTGGAGTCCCTGTTCATCAGTCACTGAAGGTGAATGAGCAAGTGCAGCAGGCAGTGAAGAAGGCTAATGGAATGTTGGCCTTTATTACAAAGAGAATTGAGTACAAGAGCAAGGAAATCCTCTTGCATTTGTACAGAGCCCTGGTGAGACCACATCTGGAGTATTGTGTACAGTTTTGGTCTCCAGGGTTAAGGAAGGACATCCTGACTGTAGAGGAAGTGCAGTGTAGATTCACGAGGTTAATTCCTGGGATGTTTGGATTGTCTTACGGAGACAGGTTAGAGAGACTGGGCTTGTACACGCTGGAATTAAGGATATTGAGAGGGGATCTGATTGAAACATATAAGATTATTAAGGGATTGGACAAGATAGAGGATGGAAATATGTTCCAGATGCTGGGAGAGTCCCGTACCAGAGGGCATGGTTTGAGATTAAGGGGACGGTCATTAGGACAGAGTTAAGGAAAAACTTCTTCCACCAGAGAGTTGTGGGGATCTGGAATGCACTGCCGCGGAAGGCAGTGGAGACCAATTCTCTGGATTCTTTCAAGAAGGAGCTAGATAGGTATCTTATGGATAGGGGAATCAAGGGATATGGGGACAAGGCAGGAACCGGGTATTGATAGTAGATGATCAGCCATGATCTCAAAATGACGGTGCAGGCTCGAAGGGCCGAATGGTCTACTTCTGCATCTATTGTCTATTGTCTATTGTGATCATTTCCTCTGTGCAGACGTGTCTATACTTTCAGCAGCAATTTCTTACAGGGCGGACTATTACCACTATAATTCCATTATCGTTTTCCGAAGCATAATGTTAATACACGGTAAAAGCTAAAACGCACAGTTCGCATTGCACAGAACTCTCTGGTAAATTTACATATCTGGCCACATTTATTCCAAAGAATATTATCAATGACAAAATTACTATTACTTGTGAATAGAAAATATATAATTATTATTTGAAAAATTTAACAACTTAAATCGGCAAAATGTATAATTTAATAATAAAATAACAGCTATGCAAACAACTTTATAGACAGGGATGTTTACCTTCGTCTACCAGTTCATTATAATGCAATTTTATGTTACTATATTTTATGAAAATATATTACGAAATTTTACAACAAATCTGAACACGTTTTTTCACATCAGGCAAACACTATGACGAACTCAACAGTAGTAGAGGACTTTAGGAATTCATAACATCTGACAGGCACAATGCGAAATGATAAAGACTTGAAGAGACAGCCTCGGCGTTTGGCGGCTGCTGTTTCATAAAAACGAGGTATTGACATCCACTATGTGTTTATTGCGAAAATTTGTAAGTATTGGAATCTTAAATACTGATAATATAAATTCATTGACTCTCTAAAATGTTTCAGAGTGAAAGTAATAATACGATAATTATTAGAAATTGATGGATTACATTCGTGAACGTGACCAGTTAAGCATGTTTCTCAATTGTATTAGCACAGATTTCGGAATTACATTTAAAAAAACATGAAATAAAGGATCAGCTGCCCGGCGGAAAGTTATGTGTGCGAGTAATTTAGTTATTGAGAATCCACTCTCACACGCAGTTCACAGCGATCAGCGCTTGGAAATGACCAGTAGAGAGCAGCAACAAATAGGATACTGATCGATTATGCAGAGGCACATCTCGGAGGGACTTTACATATCAGGAAACAGTGAAACTTCTGGCCTGGCTTTCAATAAAGCGGAACAAAACAAACAATGGGTAGCGGCTGGGACCAAGGAAGGCATTACTCATCACCAGCAGGCCAGGGCTTCTGGTCGAAGTTTTTTGCGATTAATATCCCGCTAACTCTCAGATCGCAAACTGAGTGCTGCTCAGCTGCAGCCGCTCGACGATAAATTTCGGAAACACGCGAAATGCAGAATGCTGAAAAGAGATTCGGTAATTCATAAGCACCTCTCATCTGTTTGTTCAATGATGGGAGCTCCTGAAAAATACATTTTTTGAATAACATGCACATACGCTTTGACGTAAAACATCAAATACATAAGTAATCTGAGAATATAACTTGCGATGGAAAAAAATCTGACCTATGCTTTGGGAGATATTAAAATACCAAAAGGAGATTTATTTTTCAGGCGTTCCAGCGGAGGGCACCCAAAAACTCATGAACAGCTTTGTTTCTCCGAACGAATTATGGGTAATATTTTCCGTAAGTTTTTAGCGATGTCTGAACCAATCATGAGGAGCTTCTAAAAACTGCAAAGGAAGCTAAGAAGGTCGTTCGGGAGGAAAAGATGAATTATAAGAGGAAGCTGGCGACTAATATCTCAGAAGATACTAAACGTTTTTTTTTAATTATATAAAAGTTAGAAGTGATTCGGGGATAGATATATGACATATACAAAGTGACGCTGGTGAAATTCTAAGGAGAGGTGCAGAGATTGCAGAGGAACTCAGTGCGTATTTTGCATTTGTCTTCACAGTGGAACACTCGGCATTATATCGGACATTCAAGAGTGTCAAGGAAGTGAGGCTTGTGTAGTGAAAATTACGAGTGAGAAGGTGAGCAGGAAGGCTAATGGTCTGAGGGTAGATAAATCTCCCGGACCTCAGTCGGCTTCTGAAGGAAGTAGCTGGAGAGATTGTAGAGTCGTTAATGCTGATCTTTCAGGAATCGATTTCTAGTCACCTGGTGACGGGAAAAATGCAAATTCTAGTACGCTGTTTCAGAAGAGTGGCAGGCAACAGAAAGGAGACTATAGACCTGTTACCCTGACAGCAGTGGTTGGGACGTTGTTAAAATTAATTGTTAGTGATGAGATTACGGTGTAGCTGGAGGCACATGACAAGACAGACGAAAGCCAGAATCTTTCCTGAAAGAAAGATCCTGCCTGTCAAAATTACTGCAGTTTTTTGAGGAAATTACAAGCATGTTAATCAACGGAAATGCAGTATACCTGGTGTACTTGGATCTTCTGAAGGCCCATGACAAGGTGCCGCACATGAGGCTAATTTGCAAGATAAGAACCCATGGAATTACAGGGAATTTACTAGGGTGTTGGAGACTTGGGTGGTCGGCAGAAAACAGAGAGTGGGAATAAAGTGATCCTACTCTGGCTTGCTGCCACTTACCTGTCGAGTTCCACAGGGGTGAGTGTTGGGACCGTAACGCTTTACGATGTATGTCCATGAGTTGGACTACGGCATTAAGGGATTTGTGGCTAAATGTGCCGATGATACAAAGATAGTTGGAAGATCTGGTAGTGTTCAGAGAAACAGAGAAAATGCAGAGCGACAGAGTGCTTAGGAGAATGGGCGAAGATTTGATAATCGAAATACAATGTCGGTAAGCGTATGGTCATGCACTTTGGTGGAAGCAATCAACGGACAGATTATTATTTAGATGGGGAGAAAATTCAGAAGGCAGGGATGCAAAGAGACTAGGGAATCATTGTGCAAGATACGATAGATTTTATCCTCAAAGTTGAGTCGGTTGTGAGGAAGGCGAATGCAATGTTAGCATTCAATTCTAGAGGTGTAGAATAGATGCAGGTGCAGCGGGGATGTGATGTTGAGGCTGCGTAAGGCATTCCTGTGACCACACTTGGAGTATTATGTGCAGTTTTTGGCTCCTTCATTTAGAATGGTTGTACTGTCATTGGAGATGGTTCACAGAAGATTCACGAGAATGATTCCAGGAATGGCAGTGTTACCGTATGAGGAACTTCCAGTAGAACTTGGAACGTATTCCCTGGAGGTCAGAAAAATGAACCATAGAACCATACAAACATTACAGCACAGAAACAGGCCTTTTGACCCTTCTTGGCTGTGCCGAACCATTTTTTCTGCATAACCCACTGACCTGCACATGGGCCATATCCCTCCAAATCCCTCTCATCCATATACCTGTCCAGCTTATTCTTAAATGTCAGAACTGAGCCCGCATTCACCAATTCATCGGGCAGCTCATTCTACACTCCCACCACACTCCACGTGTAGAAGTCCCTACCAATGTTCCCTTTAAACTTTACCCCTTCACACTTAACCATGACCTCTTTTTTTTTCCTCCCCTGGGCTCAGTGGAAATAAGCCTGTTTGCATTCACTCTATCTATGCCCATCATAATTTTATACACCTCTATTTATTCACCGCACATTCTGCTGCACTCCAGGGAATAAAGTCCTAACCTATTCAACTTTTCTCTGTAACTCAGTTTCCAAAGTCCAGCCAACATCCTTGTATACCTTCTCCGCACCACTTCAACCTTATTAATATCCTTCCTGTAATTAGGTGACCAAAACTGCGCACAATACTCCAAATTCAGTCTCACCAATGTCTTATACAACCTCAACATAACATTCCAACTCTTCTACTAAATACTTTGATTTATAAAGGCCAATGTACCAAAAGCTCTCTTTACAACCCTATGTACTTGCGACGCTTCTTTTGGAGAATAATGTATCTGTACTCCCCGATCCCTCTGTTCTACTGCACTCCTCAATGTCCTACCATTTACCTTGTATGTTCTACCTAGGTTTGATCTTCCGAAGTGCAATACCTCACACTTGTCCGCATTAAACTCCATCTGCCATTTTCCAGCTCATTCCTCCAACTGGTCTAAATCCCTCTGCAAGCTTTGTATACCTGCCTCACCTCACTGTCCACTCCAAATCCAATCCTTGTACCATCAGCAAATTTGCTGATCCATTTGCCACATTATCATCCAGATCATTGATATAGAAGACAAATAACAATGGACCCAGCACTGATCCCTGTGGCACACCGCCAGTCACAGGCCTCCACTCAGTGTAGCAATCCTCCACTACCACTCTCTGACTTCTTACATTAAGCCAATGTTTAATCCAATTTACTACGTTTCCTATATCTTATTATTCCTTCCATTAATGTACCTACTACCGATGTCAAACTTACCGGCCTATAATTTCCCGGCTTACTTTTTGAGCCTTGTTTAAAACAACATAACTACATGAGCTATCCTTCAAACCTCCGCCACATGACCCGTGGATATCGACATTTCAAATATTTCTGCCAGGGCCCCTGCAATTTCAACACTAGTCTCCTTCAAGGTTCGAGGGAATACCCTGTCAGGTCCTGGGGATTTATCAACTCTGAATTGACTCAAGACAGAAAACACTTCCACCACTTTAATCTGTATAAGTTCCACGACCTCCCTACGTGCTTGCTGTGATTCCACAGACTCCATTTCAGTGTCCTTAGTAAATGCAGATCAAAAACCCAATTAATATTTCTCCCATTTCTTTTGGTTCCATATATAGCCGACCACTCTGATCTTCAACAGGACCAAATTTATCCCTTACTATCCTTTTGCTCTTAGCATACCTGTAGAAGCTCTCAGGATTATCCTTCACCCTGACTGCCAAAACAACCTTATATCTTTTTTAGACCTCCCGATTTCTTTTTTAAGTATTTTCTTACTCTTTTTTTATAATCCTTAAGCTTCTTATTTCATCCATGTTGTCTATACGTGTTATACATCTCTCTCTTCTTCTTTATCAGAGTTCCAGTATCCCTCGAGAACCAAGGTTCCTTATTCTTATTCATTTTGCCTTTAACCGTGACAGGAAAATATAAACTCTGCATTCTGAAAATTTCTCCTTTGAAGGCCTCCCACTTACCAATCAGATCCTTGCCAGAGAAAAACTTGTCCCAATCTACTCTTTTCAGATCCTTTCTCATTTCTTCAAATTTGAACTTTTTCCAGTTTAGAACTTCAACCCGAGGACGAGATCTATCTTTATCCATGTTCAAGTTGAAACTAATGACGTTATGATCACTGGAACCAAAGTGTTCCCTTACACACTCTTCCGTCACCTGCCCTAACTCATTTCCTAACAGGAGATCTAATATTGCATCGTCCCTAGTTGGTGCATTTATATATTTATTTAGAAAACTTTCCTGAACACATTTCACAAACTCTAACCCATCTACACCCTTAACAGTATGGGAGACCCGATCAACGTGTCGAAATCTTATGTGCGGATGTGGGGATGTGGAGATGTGGGGATCTCATAGAAATATTCCAAATGATAAAGGGACTCAACAGATTAGATATAGCAAAGATTTTTTTTTTCCCATGGTAGGGGTTTCTAGGACAAGAAGTCCACGACTTCAGGATTGAAGCACGTCCTGTTAGAACTGGATACAGAGAAATTACTTTAATCAGAGGGTGGTAAATCTGTGGAATTTGTTGCCACGAGCGACTGTGGAGGCCAAGTCATTGGTTGTATTTAAGGGAGAGATAGATCGATTCTTGATTAGACTGTGCATTAATGGGTATGAGGTGAAAACAGGGGAGTGAGGATGACTGGATGAAGTGGATCCGCCTATGCTTGAATGGCGGATCAGAATCGACGAGCCGAATGGCCTACATCTGCTCCTATATCTTACGGATTTATGTGCTTTATTTCAAAGGATTCTCTGATAATAATGTGTGGATCTCAGCATTATGGCGCGTGTTCAATTTTAAGCTGTGAAAATAACTTAAAAGTTAATCTGTATTAAAACTAATTTCAACCCTGAAACCAGCTGCAGATTTCGCCACCTAATATCGCCACGGAACTCTCCTCCCCCAACAGAAAATTTCTAGTTGGTCCGCAGCAGAGTAGTGGCTGCCGGAAGCAACATACTTTATTTTATTCTGTTTACACTTTCAAAGAAGCTATCGAACCGGGTAAGAGTCTCCAGCATGGAATGTGCGCCATCCATTGAGATGCGTGTTGTTTCTAGTTGTGTGTCTGACAAAAGGTTTTCGCGGTCTTTTGTCGGCCAATGCTGAAGAGAGAAGACGCGACTGGTGAGAGCTGGCAGACCACAGGACAGAGTATATTTGGAGCGAAGGTATGAGAGTCACAAAAGCTCGCAGGAGGTGAATGGCGAATGGATGGAATCGTGAGCTCCAATGTCACATTGGACTGTTTCATTAAAATGGGCCCCGTTTTATTTTCTCTACAAACCAGATAGTCAGGTTAAGAATAATAAAGCACAATATTTTATTGCATATGGCGTACTGTCTGATATTTTGTGGAACAGATTTGAAACCGGGCAACACATCATGCAGCATTAACAGAAACGAGATTTTTACAGTTTAGCTGGGCCAGAGGCTGTCTTCCCCGAGACAAATGCATGCTCGCCGAATCTGAGGGTTACATGTGTATCTTCGACGTTAAGCTCTCAGTCTACAACATCATACATGCCAATCTGTAAGTGTGCTGCATGTTCCTTGTACATACAGATAACACACGTTCAGTCCTCTGGTCACACTTTTAATTTTTTCCGCCTTATCCATTGATACTCATCCTACTGAGAACCATTTTGCTCTGTTATCAGCCTCGATATTCTCGGCTCTCAATACACATTGGCTATGTTTCTAAACCAACTACCTCATCCACATAGTGTTCATTCATTTCCTATCCCACTGTCAAGTTGTTTGAAACCCTTCCTGCCAACTCTAGCAAACCTGTCCGTAAGTATATAGGACCTCCTCGGTTTCAGAAGTACACAAGCCTGTTTGTACAGATTGTATCTTCTCCAGAAGTGATAACAATAATCCATAAACCCTTGCTCGTTACACTAGCCTTGATTCATACGACAAATCATCTTATTCTTACACACCCTGGCGCGTGGCACAGGCAGCAATCCAGTAATTACTACGCCAGATGTCCCGCGTTTAAACTTTCAACCATGTTCCACAGAATCTGCATTCAGGACTCCGTCTTCTGGTCTACCAAAGCAATTTATGTCCATATGCACCGACCCCTTGCCCTTCACAATGCCTCCGACTCGATCCGAGACATCACTGACCCACCTACCAGGGAGGCAACATAAATATAAATATAGATACATAGACAACCGAAAGCACAATACACGTCCTTTAGCCGTCAATGTTGTACCGAACTTCTACTTACTTTAGAAAATATCTACGGTTACACATAGATCCATGCACCTATCCAGGAGAATCTTAAAATACCCTATATATATTCCCGACATCCCCTCTGTTGCTACTTCTAAGCACTATAAAACTATGTCCTCTCATGTTAGACATTTCAGCACTGGGAAAATAAAAAAAAAGCCTCTGACTATCCAAACGATAGCTATCTGTTATCATCTTATACAGCTCTATCAAGTCACCACTCATTCTTCGCCTCTCCAAGGAGAAAAGGCCTGGTTCACTCAACCTATTCTGATAAGACACGTTCCCCAAACCAGTCAACAAATCTTGTAAATCTTCTCTGCATACTTCTCCATCCTTCCTGTAGTGAGGTGAGCAGAACTGAGCACAATTCTCGAAGTGGGGTTTGACCATGATATTAATAGCTGTAACATTACATCTCGGCTCTTAAATTCAATCCCACGGTGGATAAAGGCCAATGCTGTCTTAACCAGAGAGTCAACCAGCACATCAGATTTGAGTGCCCTGTGGATTCGGACCGCATGATCTGTCCAACTCTTCCAATTGCCAAGAGTTTTTACATTAACAATGTATACTGCCAAAATGAACCCTTCACACTTATCTGGGTTGTTCCATCTTCCACTTCGTAGCCTAGTTTTGCATCCTATCAATGCCCCGCTGTAACCTCTGACAGTATTCCATATTATCCACCACAGCCCTAAACTTAGTGTCATCAGCAAATTTACTAAGCAACACCCGTCTTCCTTCTCCAGGACACCTATAAAATGTTACGAAGAGAATGGCTCCCAGCAAAAATCCGTGAGATACACGACTGGTCAAGATCTCATGCAGAATATGACTCGTCTACAACACTTTGCCTTCATTGGGTAAGGCAATTCTGGATCCACCAAGCAAGGACCACTTGGATCCCATCCCTCCTTACTCTCTGAATAAGCCTTGCATGGGGTACCATATCAAACGTCTTGCTGAAATCCATGTACACTACTTCTTCTGTTCTATCTTCATCAAAGTATTTAGTCACATCCTCAAAAAAAAAAAAAAAACAAATATTCAATCAGGCTTGTCAGGCACAACAAGGCTTTAACAAAGCCATGCTGACTACCCCTAATCAAATTATTTTTCTCCAAATGCAAATAAAACCAGTCTCTCAGGATCTTTTCTATCAACTTACCAACTCCTGAATTAAGACTCAATGATCTATAATTGACTGAGAGCTCTCTACTCCCTATCTTGCAACAGCATCTGCAACCCACCAGTCCTCTGGAACCCCTATGGTTCCCATTGTTGATGCCAATATCATTGCTGGAGGCTCAGCAGTTTCCTCCATCGCCTCCCACAGAAGCCCGGGGTACATTTTGGCCCGTCACAGAGAATTATCTAGCTTGATGCTTTCTAAAATATCCAGCACATCCTCTTTCATAATGACTATATGCTCAAGCTTTTCAATTCGGTGTAAGTCATCCCTATAATTGCTTTGATTCGATTTCGTTGTGAATACTGAAGCAATGTAATCATTGTGTATCTCTGCCTTCTTCTCCGGTTGAATACACACTTCATCCACTTTAATAACTGATTGGTCCTATTTTCTCACATTCTATCCTCTTGCTCTTCACATACTTGTATAATTCCTTGGGGTATTCTTTACTGCTGCTCGCCAAGACCTTCTGATGCTCCCTCCGGCTCTCATAATTTCCATCTTAAGCTTGTTCCAGATAGCTTTATAGTATTCTTGATCTCTATCATTACATAGATTTTTTTTTTAATCCTTCATTTTTTTTTCTCTTCTTCTTGTCTAGATTACCAACAGTCTTGTACATCACGGTTCATGTACGGTACCAAACTTTTCATGTGTCATTGGAAAGTAGCTATGCAGAACGCCCGCGAATGTCTCCTTGTAGATATGCCACATACAGTGGAATGCAAAACATTGGGCACCCCGGTCAAGATTCCTGTTACTGTGAATACTAAGAGAGTAAATGATGACCTGATTTCCAAAAGGCTTAAAGTTAAAAATGACATATTTCTTTAATATTTTAAGGAAGGTTGATAATTTTCCATCTTTTACAGTTTCAAAATAACGGAAAAGGAAAAGGGCCCGAAGAAGAAGTTTGGGCACCCTGCATGGTCAGTACATAGTAACATCCCCTTTGGCTTGTGAACGCTTTCTGTGGATAGGTAAGAGTCGTTCTATTCTTGTTTGGGGGATTTTCGCCCATTCATCCTTGAAAGTCTTCTGGTTCTGTGAGAATCTTGGGCCGCCCGGCATGCACTGCTCTTCTGAAGTCTGTCAACAGAGTTTCAATGAAGGGAGACTGTGTGGGACATGGCAAAACCTTCAGCTTGCGACCCTTGACATAGCCCATTGTGGATTTCGAGGTGTGTTTCGGCTCATTATGCTGTTGTACAACACATCATCTTTTCATCTTCAGCTTTTTTTTACAAACAAAGTGATGTTTGCTTCCAGAATTTGCTGGTATTTAATTTAATTCATTCTTCCTTCTACCAGTGAAGTGTTCCCTGTGCCACTGGCTGCAACACAAGCGCAAAGCTTCCACCCCCATGCTTAACAGTTGGAAGGTTGTTCTTTCTATTAAATTCTGCCCTTTTTTTTCTCGAAACGTACCTTTGCTCTTTTTGGCAAAATAGTTCTCTTTAAAGTTCACCAGTCCACAGGATCTGTTTCCAAAACGCATCAGGCTTAGTTAAATGTTCCTTTGAAAACTGATTTAACTACATTTTGCGGTGAGGATGGAGGAAAGGTTTTCTTCTGATGACTCTTCAATGGTGGTCATATTTGTGCAGGTGTCACTGCACAGCTGAACAGTGCACTACCACTCTAGACTCTGCTAAATCTTCCTAAAGTTCTTTGCAGTCAAATTGGGGTTTAGATTTGACATTCTAGCATTCCTACAAGCAGCTCACTCGGAAAGTGTTCTTGTTGTTTCAGACCTTAACTTGACCTCCACCGTTCGGGTTAACTGCCATTTCTTAATTACATTACAGACTGAGGAAATAGCTAGCTGAAAAACTTGCTATCATTTGATAACCTTATGCTGCTGTGTGGGCATAATTTATTTTAATTTTCGGAGTGCTAGGCAGTACTTAGAGGATGCCCTGCCTGTTGGTTGTTGGGAAACGTTTCAGGAGTCAGCGTATTTATCAAGCTTTGAAATCTTCATCACCCGGTCTTCCTAACAATGACTATGAACAGGCCTTGCCCTAGCAAGATAATTAAGGTCTGAAGCCTTGGTAAAAGTTATCTGAGAGCTCAAATCTCTTGGGGTGCCCAAACATTTGCATGGTGCTTCTTTCCTTGTTTCCACTCTAAAATTACACAAAACAAAAATAATACAGTAATCTTGTTAAAACGCTTAAATTAATGCTTCGTCTTTATCGTTATGTCTTCTGGAGATCAGTTCATCTTCGATTCACATAACTATTCACAGTGACAGCCATTTTGATCATTAATGCCCAAAAATTTGCATGCCACAGCATAGTGCGGCCGTTGCCCTGAGAACATCAGTTCCCAATTAATACTCCCAAGACCCTGCCTGGTAGCATCATATGTCCCCTTACTTCAATTAAACGCTCCTCTGCTTCTATCCCTCTTCACTGCTATGGGAAAAGAGACAAATTTGTGATCACTATCTCCAAAATGTCCTCCCAGTGAGAGACCTGACACATGACCAAGTTCATTCCCTAATACCAGATCAAGTAAAGCATCTCCTCTTGTAGGCCTATCTACCTTGCCAGGACACAGGACACCTTCCTAAACACAGCTGATAATCTCCATCCTATATAAACCCTTTGCTCTATAGAGAAGCTAATCAATATCTGGGAAATTAAAAATTCCCACCACGACAACTCATTTATTTTAACAGCATTCCAGAGTCTGTTTCCCTGCCTGCCCCTTGATGACCCTATTATTATTCGGTGGTTTATAAAAAACACCAAGTAGATTTATGACCCCTTCCACTCAAAGAGACTTGGTAGACAATCGCTCCATTCCTTCTTCACTTTTCTGCAGCCGTGACACGATATATGATCAGCAGTGTCACACCCCCATCTATTTTGCCTCCCTCCCTGTCCTTTCAGAATCATCTAACTCCTGGCACACCAAGTAACCATTCCTGCCGCTGAACCATCCAGATCTCCATAATGGTCACAACATCATAGATCCAAGTTAAATCCTGCGTCTACAGCATCGGCTATCTGACCCCCTAACTATTGACTCCCCTGTTACTGCTGCCTTCTACTTTACCCTATACTGCTGAGCCACAGGACCAGACACCGTTCCAGAGGCGCGGTCGCTGTTGTCCCTCCATATAAACCGTTCCTGAACAGTACTCAAACAGGATTGAGCTGCATTCAGCAATCAGCAGCCTGACGTTTTTATTAATATTTTTTCATTGGATCTAAGGCCGATTGGAGACCAGGAGGATTGCAACCGTTGCAGACCTATTTTAGCGATAAGAAAGAAAGATGCAGTGCACAATGTTAAAGAGTAGATACCAAACGATTCTCCGAATATATTAAGAGTAAACGGACGGGCAAGAACAAAGATTGGAACGCTGAAAATGTTGGTGGTGAGGTAGCCATAGGTAACGAGGAAATGACGGACGACCTGAATCAGAATTTCCCTTCAATATTCACTGTGGAGGAGAGGTAATATTTCAACAGTGACAATGGTCGGAAGCGAGTAAGTTGGCCATTGAAAGGGTAAGGTGCTGTGGAATCTAAACTTTTTGCATTGGGTAAATGATAGGGAGCCGATGGACTCTAACGCAGTATTCAGAAAGAGGTTAATCAAGAGATCGTGGAGACATAAGTAATGACCTTTCAAGCAAAAACAGATTCTGGCATTTACCCGAGGATCATTGAGAATGTCATCCAATCCTTCAAGAATCGAGAGCGTATAAAGGGGGCGGGGGGTGGGATAAGCCAGTTGATCTGTCCTCTGTATTTGCGGAGAACTTCGAGTCCATTGCCGAAGATTGTTTATTTTTCCCGGGATCCTGCTTTCACATGATAAAATAGTTCGAAGTCAGCATTATTTCGGTAACGGAAAATCTTGCCTGACATTCTGTTGGAGTACTTTGAAAAAAAATATCAAAGCTTATTCTGTGGATATTGTGAAGTCGATTTTCAGAAGGTCTTTCCCATGTTGTTCCATATAAGTTTCCATAACAAGAGAAGAGACCATGACATTACAGTAAATATACTGGTTTGGACAGACCATTGATTGTAAGGCAGAACGCAAAGCAGAGGAAGAAAGGGAGTCTTTTCTTTTTAACTCCCGGTGATTAATCGTTTTCCACGGGATCTGAGATGCAACGGCTACTTTCTCTGTTATTTGTCATTGATTTGGAAGACAATGATGGTTTGCGGTCGCATTGCGGGCAATAAAGGGGTAGGTGGATAGGGTACTCCGTTTTAAGGAAGCATGGGAGCTACTGATGTGTTTAAACAGATTGGAAGGATCTGAAAATAAGTGGAAGCTGTAATGCAGTGTCTGGCGGTGTATGACCATGAATTTTGCTATTAAAAATGAAATCATGGTCAATTTTCTAAAGAAACAGAATATTCAAAATAAATCTGAAATGTAAAGAGGCTTTTGTTTCCTCGTGTACAATTTCTGTAAAACTGTAAATTTGCGTTTTGAAACACTGGTGAGGAACGCAACTGTAAAGTTAAAATTAATTTCGAAAGGCAAGATTATATAAGAAAAAACAACAAGTATGCCATACAAAAGGCTCTGAGTAGGCTTCGCCTGGAATATTGTTAGCAGCTTTTGGCCTCTAACCTGAGAAGGTTTTTTTTTCCTGGTATTGGACACGGTTGGAAGGAGGTCACCGATAATGATACTAATTAATGGTTCTGAGGCTGTGCTTACAGGAACTCTGAAGAATGAGTTGAAATATAATCGAAACTTCTGAAAGATTGGAATTTTTCGATAGACTGCTTGTGGAGAGTATGTAACCTATGGCAAGGAAGTGTAGTATCAGCGGACACAACCTCTGAATAGATAGAGTTCCAAATAGCATGAAGATCAGGAGAGAAAAAAAACTCCTCAGCAAGAGTGTGGTCAAACTGTAGAATTACTTGCCACAGGCGTCTATGAAGGCTAGGTGAATGGTAATATTGAAGGTAGACGTCCATATACTGATTATTAGTTAAGGCATCATGGGTTGCGTTGAGAATCACAGAGATTGCGGCTGTAGGGGGAAAAAAACTGTACAGAAGTAGAATCGATTAGGTAAATTCTGTCTTGTACCTTATGGCTTTACGATCTCGGCCCACTAGATATGAGTGCCAAATGTCGATATTCGTTGAGGCACATACGTAACTCTTCCTTGTCCCACATAAGGTTGCCATTTATTTGAAACTGGTTTTGTGCTCCGAATGCAGCAGTAAGAGTTTGAAAACAATTTTAAACAGTACAAGCACAATAAACATCATCCGAAAAACTTAACTGCTTATCCACAGATATACCCAAGGCAATCCATAGGTAACTGACAGGAGCTATGAAGTTGCTGTGAAGTTAGTAGGTAGTGTTGTTGGTCAGTCTTCACGCCAGGGGAACGTAAATGAACGTAAATGGCCCTGGCGTGGATACTATGTAGCCTCTTCACTGATGGGAGTAATACAATTAAATATGAGCAGGATGGGTGGGATGCTTCCTGACATTAGTGCCCCTGTACCTGCACTTTTTGGCTTTTATGTTTTTGTTAGCGGGTAAGCTGGTGTCTGTGCTGTGCTGGGCAGTTTTAGCTACCCGTTAGTAACCCTTCCTGTCTTCGCCGTCCATATTATATTTCAAGCAATGGCGCAGCCTGTCAGGATTTTCGCTGTAGCGCCTGCAAAATTAATGAAATATGAAGGCACAACATTATGGTCTCATCTAACTTCTCAGAATCTAAAGGCGCTGGTTAGGTCTGTTGACTATATAAAGTGTCTTTCAGCAGAATGATAATTTGTGTTTATGCACTCCGAGGAGTTTGAAATTGCAGTAGTTGCTACTTCAAGAGAGAAATTCAAGAATTGAAAGTCGCAAGGCAGCGGGGCCGAAAGGCATTCTAGGGCGTGTACTCGGGATGAGCGCAGCACAACTGGCAGGTGAATTTACTGACATTTGTAATCCACCCCTCTCCCTGTGTCGAGGGCCCCCCTGCTTCAAATTCTCCACCAATCATCTAGTACCAAAGACCAAAGTAACATGTCTGAACGGCTGGGGTCCTATGACACTCATCTGAATAATAAGTAGATGTTTTGAGAGGCTGGTCAAGGATTACATCTGCAGCTTTCTACCACCCAAACTGACCCCCTACAATTCTCCTACTGACACAAGCGATCGATAGATACAGTAATAGCATGTGCTCTATATCCCGCCCTTACGCATCTGGAATATAACGATGGTTATGTGAGAATGCTGTTCTTGGAGTACAGTTCAGCATTCCACTGCAGTGTTCCATCCAGGCTCGGGAAGAAGCTCAGAGACTTCGGCATTAACCCTGCCTTGTGCAGCTGGATCGTGAACATCCTGTCAGATCGTCAGCACGTCATAAGTGTGGGCTCCCTGCCCTCAAACCCTGTGACTCTCAATGTAGCCCCTCAGAGTTGTGTACTGAGTCCTCTCCTCTACTCCCTGTATACCAATGAATGTATCGCCACCTACAGCTCCTAAATGCTAATAAAAATGTATACGTTGATTGGCCTTACCTCAAACAATAACGAGGTGGCCTTCAGGGAAGTAGTCATATTTCTGAAACAGTGGAGTCAAGAAAACAAACCCTCCCTCAATTTTGCAAAAAAAAAACAAAACATCTGGTTGTGGATTACAGGAAGAATGGAGACGGGCTAACCCCTGTTGACTTAAAGGATCTGGAGTTGAGAAGGTAAACAGCTTTAGGTTCTTCACTATCCACATCACGGAGCACCTCGCGTGGTCTGGACACACTAGCTGCGTGGTAAAGAAGGCAGAACAGCACCTCTTTCACCACAGACGGTTGAGGAAGTTTACTATGGGCACCAAATCCTATGAATTTTCTATAGGGGCACAACTGAGTACATCCTGACTGGCTGCATCACTTCCAGGTATCGGAACTTTACCTCCCTTAATCAGAGGTCTGAACTTCCCATGATTCAGGAGACTTACAGCGACGGGTGCGTATAAAGAGCCTGAATAAGAGCTGCTCCATGGCTTTAAGATGCTCCTCAAATGGCAACAGACTGATCTGTGATATCCGCCTTGCTTATTGCTGGAATATAATTTTCTCTTTGAACTATTGGATGATCCCCTTACGCAGTAATTTTTAAATAAATTTCGTCGGCGTTGATCGAACTTCGGGACACCACGTCCCACATCTCACAGAAACGATTATAAACTGTTACTGCCTCATTAAGTTGAAATTATAACTTTAAAATGAAATGAAGGATGGAATCAAGAGGCGACTCTCTCCGTGCAGCTCCCTTGGATATAACCGAATAATTGTGCTTAGGATTACGACAGATAAATTACAGCAAAAGCCGTGAACTGTTCAATGAGCAGTATAGTTTTATGAACAAAACCAAAAACTTCCGATATTGTAAGTCAATGAAATTTGAAGAGTTTGGTAATGCAGTGTGTGAATTCTAATAAATTTGCAAACTCTCCTTCAAGACGCTAATGGTTCAGATGTAATTAATTACTTTATTCTTCTGGTACTTCTACTGTGGCCTTATTCCTTTTCTTCAGATGGCAGACTTTCTGTGAGCAGACGTTCGATGAAGTAAGTAATAACACATTAACGTCCAATTAAAAAAATGCCCTACCTGACTGCTCTAGGTACAAGCAGTACACCTGACCGCCCCCATCCTCGTTGGTTCATATTATCCTGGAGAATGGAAGTAGCAGACTTCGAGTGGCAGTGACAGATTTTCTTATACGTATAATGAAAACATAAAGAAAATATGCTGATCTAACCGTCCATGAATTTGTGCAGTCTGACTGCGACATAGATCTCTGTTCCATGAATCCAACTCAATGCTGCAGAATCTGATCAAACTACGGTAAAAACCCATGCATGCAAATTTCGTGAGCGCTCATTGGAGTACGAAGTTAGACGAAAATTGTGTGACTAAAATAGAAGTGAATGGTGGTCAAATAATTAGTTTCGAATGAAATCACTTTCAATGTGTTGGCTTCATTGGACAATTAAAATCACATGACTGCAAATGTATTGAACCTGTAGTATCAAAAGTTGTCGTTGTATCGTAAAAGCGTGTCGCTATCTCTGATTCGTTCATTCAGCATGCTGCTGGGCAGGGCGATCGGCATCTCTACTTCGACAGTTTGTTACTGGGATTGGCAAATTAGAGACTCAGAAATCAACATGAAGATCCACCTGGTGGTGCTTCTCATGATTTTATCACTTGTCGGTAAGTAAATTCAAACATTTCTTGTATTTCAACGATACCATTGCTATGTCCTCAGTGAAATATCGTTGAAAAAATTGATCAAGGTAATGTTGCTGACAGGTCTAATTTTGTTTTCTCTATTAGGCTACAGCCATGAAGACAGTGTGCTCCAGTCGGTCAGTGAAATGCGTTGCGAAGAGAAAAGTAACATAACACTTAAATGCACTTTGGAAACAACCGATACAAACCCATACGTTTATTGGTATAGCCAACGGTTTGGCCAGCATCCAGTTTATCTGCTTCGTATTGTAGCAGGGCTACTGAGCAGGAATAGTATTCTCACCAACCGAATCTCGTCTACATTCAATAAAACTACCAAAACTACGGAGCTAAGGATCGACGAGACTCTCATCTCCGACTCAGCCGTGTATCTCTGTGCCATGAATCTCACAATGTTTCAGCCACATTATGGACCCAGACAAAAACCTATAACTCTATAACTGCTAATGCAGTAAGTGTTCACTAGATGGCGAACTAATCAAAAGATACGTGAAAATGAAATATGGAAAGGTATTAGATTTCTTGAGATTCTGTCTTCGATTTTCACTTGAGACCGTATTTAGAAAAGTGCTTATTAATTGAAGCGCCGAACTTTGAATGTTTTGAACCTTAACTGTCCCTTGTTTTGCTGTCAATCGCTAACCATATCGAACGAGGGTGAGCTACTATTTCATATCCTCGATCATCAATCAAGTAACACAAATAAGATTAGTCTAAGCCTAAGACATAACAACAGAATTATGGCAGTCCACAAACAGGACTGCTAAATCATTCCATCAATTGATCTGTTTTATTGCCCCTCAACGCAATTCTCCATGTAATCGTTGAGCACAGGACAATCAAGATCCTATCAAACTACAGTCAAATATATATCGCATCTTGAACTCCATAAATCTTTTGTAACAATAAGTTCCCGTGTATCAACTACCCAATGGCTAAATATATTTATCGTCATCTCCGTTATCTATTGGCAGTCTGCAACCCCGTATTCTGGTCGTAGACCATCTCAGTGTAGGGAACAACCTCCGACGTTCTATCACACCGGGGCATTTTAATATTGTAATGGATTCAAAATGCTCCCACGCTCCGCACATATTCTCCTAAACTCCAGGGAATACAGAACCAGAACGATCAGATGCTTCTCAGTGGTTAACTCTTCTATGTACAGGCAACGTTCGTGAAAACCGCCCAAAGCCCGAAAAAAAAGATGAATTATTTGAGCAGAATTCCTCATTGCACTCGGAATCTGCAAATGCGAGCCTTATTATTATACCATTCCATATATGTTCCAGCACCTCAAGAGATCTGAGCTCTCGGATAACTTCTCCAAGGTCTCAGAACTTAATTAGCTTGTTACGGCTATGGAGTGTTTCATAGTCATAATTAGGAAAGATCAGGTGATGTAAATTTCAAAACTTTATAAATACCCTGACTCCTCAAACCTTGCCCCAAAGCATCCATGGGCTCCTCTAAGCAGCTGCCTTGCACTCTGAAAATTAAAATGCATGATGCCAACAAAGGAGGAGAAGACTATAAGAAGATAGTAAAACATTTTCAGGTAGTCGTTTCCTAAGTTCGTAATGCAATTAAGAAATGGCAGTTAACAGGAACGGTGGAGGTTAAGTACAGGTCTGGAAGACAAAGAAAAATTTTCGAGCGAATTGCTCGTTGGATTGCTAGAAAGGCAAATCAAAACTCCCGTTTGACTGCAAAATAACTTCAGGAAGATTTAGCAGACACTAGAGTGGTGGTGCACTGTTCTACTCTGGTGAGACACCTGCACAAATATTAACTTCATGGAAACGCCATCAGAAGAAAAAATTACTGCGTCCTCACCACGAAATCCTGCGTCAGAAGTTTGCAAAATAACATCTAAATAAGCCTGATGCATTTTGGAAACAAGTCCTGGGGACTGATGATGTTATAATATAACTTTTTTGGCCGCAATTAGCAAAGGTATGTTTGGAGAAAGAAAGGGTACAGAATTTCATTAAAAGGACACCTCTCCAACTGTTAAGGACGGGATTGATCCATGAGGCTTTGGGCTGGTGTTGCAGTTAGTGTCCTGCTGAGTTGCCGCCCGTTTTGCCGCTGCTTCCGAGACTAGATGGCGAATTCTGCCGTTTTTGTGTCCGGCTAAGTGATTTCTGGCCGTTTACCGCTTCATGAGCTTCTCCGTGTCAAGATTCGAACTGTCTGTTGTTGTTTAGTTTAGTCGTCTTGTGTCCAGCTGCGTAATTGCCGTTCATTTGCCAATTCATGAGCTACTTTATTTCAAGATACGTATTGTATGTTGCAGTTTGTCTTAATCGTCTCGTTTACCGACGATTAGGTCCGGCCGTTTGCCGCTAATCAAAGTTGGGTAATCTGTCTCTTCGTGTCCTAGTTCAAGTCCCGGCTCTGAGTTCCGGTCAGGTCCAAGACTGGCCTCTGAGTTCCAGTCAAGTGCCCAAAGCAAAAGTTGGGGCACCCAGCATTATCAATACACAGTAACACCCCCTTTGGCAAGTATCACCGCTTGTAAAATTTAAAAACCGGAGTTTTTCACGGTCCGTTCCGCGGACTCTGGACTCCAGTTCCTCCGGCTGTCCCTTGTTTCTGCCAGACTAACAGAAACACCTGAGGCCCATCATGTTGGCTGGGAATATAAGTGGCCCTGGTATTGAGTGTGTTTGGGGGGTCGTCTAGTCTAGATTCCCATGGCACAGATGGCTGGTGGAAGGCTAGAACGGACTCATCCCATCTTTGGGACCGCGTTGGAGTACCATGGCTTCTGGAAGCTTTGCTTATAGTAGTCGGAGCGGTCATTGTGGTATGGATTCAGCTGTTTCCCTGGCCAGCTGGGTGGCCGTCATCCACTCCGAGCTAGGTAGGGATCCGGTTGCTTCCTTAGTCAGCCAAAACTGCCGGCCATAACGGCTACTCAGAGCTACACGGAGGCGGAGATGGAATTGTCTGTCGTCCTTTGGTGTTTGTCTCTTCCTGTTCTCGCCTTGGTGGGGTAAGTCAGGCCGTTCTGCCGTTACCTGACGGATGTTCCTACCACACCTTGGTGTTGAGTTAAATTTGAAGCCGGACTTGTCGGATGGTAAGTCCCGGCTCTATGTCAATGTACTCTCCCGTCTCGTGTCAGTGTCTTGTTGAAAATGAGTTCCAGCTCGTCGAAGAATAAGTCCCGGCTCCAGGTTTATGTACAGTTCCTAGTCTGCCTCCTACCTAGAGCCTCCGAGTTATCCTAGCTCCAAAACTCTAGACTCAAGCCTCGACCCAGCCTGCAGCATCTAGCCTCAAGCCTCGACCCAAACCTGCAGTTCCAAAACCCAAGCCTCGACCCTCAAGCCTCAAGCACTCGTCTCGAACCCAAGTCTCCAGCCAAGCCTTAAGAACCGGTCTCCAGCCAAGCCTCCAGACCCCACATCTCCAGCCAAGCCACAAGACCCCACGTCTCCAGACAAGCCTCATGACCCCAAGTCTCTAGCCAAGCCTCGTCTCGTCCTCGCCTGGGTTTGGGGTCTAAGCCCGAGGCAACACCCACGTTCTGGGTCCTTGTCTTGTCTCGGGATCTGAGTCCACCCTAGGCTCCTTGTTCCCAGTCCCTCGCCCTGCTAAGTTCCTAGTACTACAGTTGTCTGCGTCCTGCATTTGGGTCCTGATTCAATACCCGTCCTATGACAGAGGTAGAAAGAGACTTGTGAGCCCGCGTGCACGATTCCCAAAACGATAAACTTCCAGTTAAGTCGGTAATAATTAATGCAAATGCAATCTTACAATTTATTCTGAGAGGGCAAATATATAAAATGTGTGTGTGTGTGTGTGTGTGTGTGTGTGTGTGTGTGTGTGTGTGTGTGTGTGTGTGTGTGTGTGTGTGTGTGTGTGTGTGTGTGTGTGTGTGTGTGTGTGTGTGTGTGTGTGTGTAAACAAAAGTCTCTCTTATTGTGAATGCCGAAGCGTATAGAAGATGGCCTGATTTACCAAAGACATAAAGCTAAAGATGAAACATAGGGCCGGCAACAATGTTTGGTCACCCTGCATGGTCAGTAAATAGTAACACCCCCTTTGGTAAGTATCACAGCTTGTAAATGCTTTCTGCAGCCAGCTAAGAGTCTTTCAGTTCTAGTTTCGCTGATTTTTGCCCATTCTTCCTTGTAAAATGTTTCTAGTTCTGTGAGATTCTTGGGTCCTCTTGCATGCACTGTTCTCTTGAGGTCTATCCATCGATTTTCGACGATATTTAGGTGTGAGGGCAATGGCAAAACCGTCACTGCCGCTTGTGGTAGTCCATTGTGGATTTTGAGTTCTGTTTAGTATCATTATCCTGTTGTAGAACCCAACCTCTTTTCATCTTCTGTTTTTTTTTTACAGACAGTATGATGTTTGCTTACAGAATTTGCTGGTATCTAATTAAATTCATTCTTCCCTCCACTGGACTCGGACTATTTTGTCGTATTTTCCGTCAGCGACATTCGTATTTTCATGCAAGTACGTATTGCCACCAGCTGAGATATTTGCCACCATATTTCTTTTGAAATTTGTCACAATTCCGGATCTCATGCGTATTGGGGATCCCGAAGGCACACAAGAGAATGCTTGATGTCCAGAAATAAAGGTATATTTTAATAACTTTCGTGACAACGTCCTATTATTCTTTATTACTCATAAGGGAACATTTGTTAATCATTTAATTATTTATACATTCAGTTACAGTATTGTCGTATAGTGAAAATTTATGTTCCCAGACTGTACATTAAATGATTCCTCCCATAGTTTCAAGAAGTGATTGCCAAATAAAACACAACTGCATGCAGCTCATTTTGTCTTAGTTGCAGAGAAAAGGGAGCACATGTTGATAATTAAGACGCCATGCCTCTGTCGAGGTGTATGTGGTAGCGCAGACTGTGATCCAACTGCGTTTTCTCAGTGGATGAGTAACTGCGAGTACAGAGAGAGTGCAGCAACCAGAGATAGTACAGTGTAATGAGTTAACATTTAGGTGAATACCTAAAGGGAAAAAAAAACAGTTGCAGTGGATTAATAGGAGAGTCGGTAAATACACAGTATATCCACAAGAGGGGGGGAATTGATGGGAGATAGAAGATTGAGGGGGGATCTTATTGAAACGTATAACATTCTAAAGGGATTGGACAGGCTAGCTGCAGGAAGATTGTTTCCGATGTCGAGGGAGTCCAGAACGATGAGCCACAGTTTAAGGATAAAGGGGAAGCATTTTACGACGGAGATGAGCAAAAACTTCTTTACAGAGAGTGGTGAATCTGTGGAATTCTCTGCCACAGAAAACAGTTGAGGCCGATTCATTGGCTATATTTAAGAAAAGTTAGATATGGCCCCTGTGGCTAAAGGGATCAGGGGGTACGGAGAGAAAGCAGGTACAGGGTTCTGAGTTGGATGATCAGCCATGATCATAATGAATGGCGGTGCTTGTTCGAATGGCCGAATGGCCTATTCCTGCACCTATTTTCTAAGTTTCTATGTTCCTAAGAGGGCAGTAAATCTCGTGGAACTACGGCACCCTCTCTCTCTGCATCTACAAACAGTTGCAGCACGCAACTTAGCGCAATGCCGAACATCTAAGTGTGATACACGGTCCGGAATGCTGTCTTCATTACACTCAGTTAAGAAGGCGTTGTCGCACGGAAACATTCCTTTCTTTGCTCAACAAATGAAAGCACTTATATCCTTTATCTTTGGAGAGTTATCACAGCGTATTGCCTCTTGTTATTGCTTGAATCAGCTCAGTAATCGTGGTAGTATATGTATTTTGCTTCAGCATTGGTTTTCCAGTACTGCAGACGTAGAACACCAGAAAGCCTCATCATAAAAAAATAAACATCTCGCACTGCTTCCCATACTTTGACCACTTCTCAGTAAACACATCCATTCCTGTAATAGAAAATGAAAGCGAAGATGTAAATTTGAGGCCTCATTTGGAGGACTGTCAGCAAGTTTGATCCCCCAATCTACGAATTAATGTCTAGACATTGTAGAGAGCTCAAAGGAAGTTCATGTAGATCATTCTAGGGTTCAGCGTCTTGTCATACGAAGAACATTTGAATGACTCTGAGTATTCCGAAGAATACGAGGTGACCTAATTGAAACTAAATTAATGTTGAAAGACCTGTAAAAAATTTATTCCTCATGGCTGAAGAGTCGAGATTCAGAGGACACAGGCTCATAATGGAAAGGCGGCCTTTTAGAAAGGAGATTAAGATGATTTTTTGTTGCCTGAAGTTGGAAAATTTGTGGCATTCTTTGCCACAAGCAGCTATGGAAGCAATATCATTGGCAGCTGGACAGACTCTTGATTGACCGGGGAATAAGGGATTACGTGTACAAAACCGGAGATTGGGGCTCGGAATAATAATTGGTCCGCCCTGATGAGATGATGGAGCCAACTTAATGGACCTAATGGCATAATTATCCTCAAATATCATATGTTATTATAGGCAAACATTGACACACCAGCAGCATTTTTATTGATCATGTAGGCATTCTAGAGGGAATTCTTACTCATTCTCTAAGGACACGATTCTACAACGCTCAGTGCAACAGTTGTTTAGCGAAGAGACGTTCGATGAGAAAATTAATAATACTTAAATGTAAAGATGGAAAACAACCAATGCACTACCCCGTTTCCTGTTACAACAAGGGCAACTGTCCACCCCGAGCCTCCCGACTTCAGATTAGCGAATAAAACAAAAACAAATTTTGTTCTAACTATGGGATAAAAAAATGTACTGATATAGCGGTCCAAGAAACCGGGCTGTCTAACTGACGTCTGTTCATCTACGTGATGATGTCAAAATATCACTGCAAAAATTGAATAAATCTGAAGGGGGGAAAAAACATAACTGCAAGTTCCTGGTGCACTCCCTGGTGTATGAATGTGGCTAAGCAAAGTAAGTGACTGGAAATCTATAGTGGATGGTAGATATGCACCTTCAAACAGAACACGGCAAGAAGTTTTGGGTTATAAAAATTATTTGGATGTGAACGTATTTAACCAGCACTATTACAGCTTGTTGTTACATCGACTGTTTGCTTCCTGGCATTTTTAATGTTATTCAAGCGAACTTTATGTAAATCATTCACTTATTTTTATATTCTATGCTGTGTCATTCAAGAAAGTGCTTCGCCTTAAAACTGACATCATTACAGTTATGAAGACATGTATCTAATTCCGTTACAGGGACAGAAGTGAAATGGACTGTGGAGTCGCCTAGAAAATATATTTTGAACAGATCTTTCCCAACTATCAACATGAAAATCATCGTAAAGTAATGAGCATTAATAGCGTGGGTTGTTATATCAGACAAGGGATTTCAGTTCCGCTTTAAGGCAGTAGACGAAAGAATAATTTCGTAAATACAGTCAACGAATGTCCGTTTATTACGTACACAAGAAGAGCGTTACAAAGCACCCGACAGAATTTGATTGCAATGATCTTTCCATCGGCCACTATATGTAAGGTATACAATACCCATTCACAGGCAGAAGCATCAGCAAGGCAATGATCCCCCTTCCCCAACTTCAAATAAAGTTTCGGTGCCCCACACCAAGCACTGAAGCATGAAGCAAATAATGAATTATTATACAGACTTGCAGTAACCCAAAGACGGGTAATTGGACATACTCATGTTCTCTCTCTCTCCCTAATAAGGGGAAAAATGTCCCCGTTTCACAGCCAGAAGGGAGGCATAACAAAGAATTCGCTGATTTATGATGGCCGCGTCCTAGAGATATCAAAGTGTGGCAAGTCGTGAGGCCCTGAGTCCGGGTCCCAGTTCCGCAAGGAAACGACGTCAAAGTGTAACTCCAGGTCAGAGACTTTGAACGATCCTTGAAATGGAGAAAATAGAGATATCAACGATGGTAGTGAATGTCTTTCCAAAGATGCAAGCAGGTGCTCGCTGTTTATCGCCACCATCATTTCGCTTCGCACCCAGTCTAAGTCCCTATGTTACTCTTTACTTCTTGAAAGTTATTCGCCGCTCTTCCCATCTACGTATGGTCTGCAAACTTTCCTATGCAGCAATCAATTCCAAATAATCAGCATTTAACGTGAAAGCAATCTGTCACCACACAATCCCTGTAGAAGTAACCAACAGGAATAGCGTCCCATACATACTAGCACCATTTATACCTCTGCAGATTGGCACTCACTCTGTTACACTTTATGTATCGGAAGAAACTTCGTATTCTGATTAATACTATTGTCAGCTTACTTTTGTGTACCACCTTTACATTCTTAATGCCAAGTTACTTGGCTGCTGTTGATATATTTTTTTTAAATTCCCTAATCGTCCAGCTTTCCAAAAAACCTTGCTTTATTATATGCCCTTTGTTAGGCTTTTCTGTTGACTTTGACTTCTCTTGTTAACCATGTCCGTGTTATCTTGGGTTTAAAATACCTCTTCTTCCTGTAGATGAATATATTATGTGCTTTCCGGGATGCATTCTGAATTCCAGCCATTGATGCTTCGCCGTATTCCCTGCTAATCATTTTTTTCCCTAATCATTTCTGGCCGTAAGCTCTTTCATCTCTCTCATCTCTCTCAGGCCTCTGTAGTTTGCCTTTTACTACTGTAAAATATGATACCTCTGTCTGTAGATGTTCCATCTTAAAATTCGTGGTTAATTAGCTCTTACTGTTATCAGTTTCTCCTAATGATTTTTTTACCTTTATATATTTAATTAATTGCGTGTCATTCTACAACAACCAATCCAGTATAGCTGATGCCATAGTGAGCTCAACAACGATGTGTTGTAAGAAACCAATATTGTAGGCATCCTGAAATCGAGCACTAAACTGTTTTTCCAAATCGACCTGCACATTGGAATTCCATTGACTCTTTTAAAGTTGTTCATCTGTCATGTATTTTCCATTGCCCATTGTATTCTGAAAGAAATAACCCAAGGTAATTTCTCAGGTAAGGACATGTTCGGCACAGTTTTGTGGAGCGAAGAGTCTGCAAAGTGCTGCATGTTTTCTAAGTTTTAATGCAATTTGTTGACCACATCTACGCTATTGTTTGGGGGACGCTGTAACACTTTGTCAGGGACTGTGTTTTGTTTTATCTTTATTTTATATTTTACGTTGCCGTTACTCAGCTCAATCGGCAATGATTCAACATCTTCCAACTTTTCTCACCTTTCGCTAAAGATTTGATTTCACTTTTCATCAACCAACCAATGCGAACCCGGCTCTTTAATTGTCAGTCTTTTCGATACAACTTCTATTCACGGACAATAATCTCCCATATATAATCTTCTCTCGGCCCTGATTCAGCAATGCCTGCTGCATCATTCAAGCATATCTGTAACTTTATTATGATCCTTGTTCCATACACGAGAGGATTCAGATATAACAACTTCATCCCTGCATTCACCTCAGTTTTAGGTTTGTGTACTTTTAACATTGTAACTCATCCTGTAGATTGCATTTTGCCCTATCATGAGATTTCCCTTGCTTGGGGTCCCGATACGAATGGAATGAGTTTGCAAACCAAATCGCTTTCATTCAGTATTACCACTCAGGCTCCAAACCCGCTCCTAAATTAGTTGTAATCAACACGAACAAAGCTGGTCCACTTTCCCGCAAGGATACTGGATCACCGAGGACTCAATGGAATCCGCCCCATTTTCACAGTCCATATTTTTCCCAGGAGATCCCAATGTTCAATAAATCTGAACTCCTGCCCTTGCACCAGTTCTTCAGCCACGTAATGAACTGATAAATCATTCCATATCTACCCTCACTGTCTGATGGTACAGGCAGCAATCTAGTGATTGCTACACCAGTGTTCCCGGTTTTCAGCTTTCTACGCTGCTCGCTAAATCCCTGTTAATGACTTCATCACACTTTCAACCTATGTAATTAACGGCAATATTCACAAGGACTTCCTGCTGCTCACCTTGGCCCTTCAAACAGTACCAGACCCCAAGTGAGTCTTCCCTTAATCGAGCAACCGGGAGGCAACACATGACCCCGATGGCCCCATGGCGCCTACTTAACCTCGACAATGTTCGAGTCAAAACTGAAGTCATCTTCATCTCACAGCTCCTATGAGCCACAGCACGCAGTCATTATGGCTATCCTATAGTATTTCTCCCTTCTAAATTGTAGCTAAAATTTATTATGGATGGGTACAGCTACTGGTGTACTTTGTACTGAATGTTAATGTCCCCTTCTTTTCATGAGTCACCCATTTACCTTACTCCTCGCTGTAGCTCCTGTCTATCACGTACTCATTCTAAAATCATCGATCTGAAGCTCTAGTTTTGCAATGCATTCTTTCAGAAGTTGCAACTCTGTGCAAATGCAGTATATGTGTGTACCTGTGAAAACGGAGGGAACCAGATCTGGCACATCCCACACTGATTACAGACCTGTGCCCTGAAACTAATCTCACTAATCTGCTATGACCTAACAGATATGGAATGAACAAATAACAGCCTCGTAAGTAACCTACCAGACAATATCCCTCACTCAATCCTGATCTCGCCGAATCCTGATAGGCCAAACGCAATTCGGAAGATGGAACACTTAAAATAATCTCCAGTCCAAGAGACAACTTTTCCGCTTGCATTTCAGTTATGATGATTGGTTCTCCTATAAAACTCTCTTTCTGATCGCCCCTAAAAATGGAAAAAAAAAGATTTTTCTCGAAACTCTGCCGTCGAACAGCAGCGTGTCGCCCTCATAAAGAAGCAAATAAAATAAAACGCTCTTTTCATGTACCCATGGTTTGGATTGAAACCGACATACTTTAATTAAACGGTTGGCACAGATGGAGAGACTCTGTTCTTCCCTGTTGACGGAGGAGGCAAGTGTGCAGCTGTAGCATTTCTTACCTTTGCATTGATGATACCGGCAAGGAATTAAGTGGAGAGGTTCGGAATTGGCAGGGAATCCTGGATAGAACAAACCGTTTGAAAAGAGAATAGTGTGGGAACGGGACGTCAATATGTGAACCGTGTTAGATAGTCGGAAACCTTTGCAGATTAGGATCATAGAAACGTTGAAAATCTACAGGACAATACAGGCACTTCGGCTCACAAAGCTGCTCCAAGCGTATCATTACCTTCGAACTACCTAGGAATACCCTTAGCCTTCTATATTTCTAAGCTCCAATTATCCACCCAGGAGTCTCTTAAAAGATCTTATCGTATCTGGTTTCACTTTCTCCGCCGGCAGCCCGTTCTGCGCACTCAGTACTCTCTGCGTAAAAGAAAACAAAAAAAAAAACAACTTAGCCCTGACATCTTTTCTGTACTATTTCCGAGCACACTAAAACTATGCCCTCTCCTGCTAGACATTTCAGCCCTGTAAAAAAGCCTCTGACTATCCACACGACCAACGTCTCTCATTATCTTATACACATCTATCAGGTCTCCTCTCATCTTCCGTTGGTCCAAGTAGAAATGGCCGAGTTCACTCAGAGTATTCTCATAAGGCATGCTCCCTAATCCAGGCAACATCCTTGTAAATCTCCTCTGCACTCTTTTTATGGTTTCCACGTATTTCCCGTAGTGAGGCGACCGGAAGTGTGCACGGTTCTTCAAATGGGGTCCGACCAGGGTTCTACATAGCTGGATCATTACCTCTCAGGTCCTAATTCAATCCCATGATAGAAGACGCCCAATGGACTGTATGCCTTCCTTGAAGAGTCAACCTGCGTAGCAGCATTGAGTGTCCTATCTTCACAGATCTCAAAATCCCTCTGATCTTCAACACTGCCAACAGTCCTATCAAAGCATCCTATCAATGTCCCGCTGTAACTTCTGACTGCTCTGCACACTATCCGCAACATCCAGAAACTTTGTATTATAAACAAATTTATTAACCCAACCCTCCACCTCCTCATTCAGATTTATAAAAGTCAAAAAGAGTAGGGATCCCAGCGCAGATCCCTGAAGCATGCCACTCGTTACCAGCCTCCAGGCAAAATATGACCTGTCTACAACGACACTTGCCATCTCTGAGCAAGCCAGTTCTGAATCCACAAAGGAATGTCCCCTTGGATCCCATGCCCCTTTACTTTCTCATGAAGCCTAGCATGGGGTACTTTGTGAAATGCCTTACTGAAATGCATATACACTACATCTAATATTCGACCTTCATCAATGTGTTTAGACACATCGTTAAAAATGCAATCAGGCTCTTAAGCACAACCTGCATTTGACAAAGCCATGCTGACTATTCCTAATCATATTCTGCCTCACCAAATATTCATACATCTTGCTGGTAATCCCGAACTTACTACCCTCTAAAATAAGACTGACTGCTCTGTAATTGCTTAGGTTATTCCTACTCCGTTTGCAGAATAAGCCGACAACATCCGCAAACATCCAAATCTCTGGAATCTCTCCCGTCCTGATTGATGATGCAAAGATCATCGCCCGATGCATAGCAATCTTCTCCCTCGCTTCCCACAGTAAATTGTGGTACAGCGTGTCCGCTCCCGGTGACTTATCCAACTTGATGCTTTCCAAAAGCTCCAGTGCATCCTCTTCATAATATTTACATCCTCAGTTTTTTGCGGTCCGCTGCAAGTTATCTACGATTGTGGAATCGCCAAGATCATTTTTCGTAGTGAATACAGAAGCAGAGCGTTCATTAAGAACCGCTGCCATCTCCTCCGGTTTCATGCACACTTTTCCACTGTCATACTTGATTGGTCCTATTCACTCACGTCATATCCTCATTTTCTTCACATACTTGTAGAACGCCTTGGGATTTTCCTTAATCCTGTCCGCCAAGGCCTTCTATTGGCCCCTGTTGACTCCCCTAATTTAATTCTTAAGTTCCTTCCTTCTAGCCTTATAATCTTCTAGATATCTATCATTCCGTGCTTTCTTTGAATCTTTCGTAAGTCCCTCTTCTTGACTAGATTTACAACGGACTTTATACACCGCGGTTCCTGTACCTTACCAACGTTTCCTTGTCTCATTGAACATATCCGTGTAGAACCCCACGCAAATATCAAAAATATTTGCCACATTTCTTCCGTACGTTGTCCTGAGAACTGCTGCTTCCAATTTATGATTGTGGACGATATGGTAATATACCGCTGATTGGTAGCAATGGTGTTTCATCATTAGATCTCAACATTTTATACATCTAGCAGCACTGGGATTCCGTAATTACAATGATAAATCGTGGATTATCAGGAATTCGTAGAAGATGTTTTCTACGAATTCTGAACATCTTGGTGGATTTGTGATTGAAATTATTTCCTGGACTAGATGGATACAAAATATTTTCACTGTAATTCGGTAGACGTGACAATAAGAAATTAACTATCGATTTCATTGCATGCCTAGAGAAGAAAAAAGAGGACACTTCCCTGGTGCGTTAGAGGTGGTGAAACTTACTTAATATTTACATATTATGTTTAGTTTACTTGCCTTAAAATGAAAATTAGTTGACTGACATCATTATTTTCCATCTAACATCACTAGTTCTGAACGCATGACCTCATTGTGTCACTTTCACAAATAATATTCGAACTTAATGCAGTCGTTGCAAATGTCCTTTGTTTAGAATTTTACGGTTTGTGTGCATTAAGTAAACGAAGCTTTCATGTGGCCTAACAGATCGACTGTGTCTTTCGTCCAGAACTGATAAAAGGACAAGATGAAATGGATTGAGTGAATTACAGAGTGATGGGCGTTGGGCGTGGAGGATGAAGAGACGATGGTTACCTGTGAGTCTTCAGCTTTCTTGAGTTCAGTAATCTGCCTAATGTCTGGCGAAAATCTTGTATCTGCAATTACATTATCCTGCCTCTTCTTGCGATCACTATATACATAGGTCATACATGTTGCCTTCTGAGAGTTAAAGAGTAAGGTTTCTAGAGAGCCCCGTCTCCCGACAACTGGGGAAGTCGCTCAAAATGTTTCAACAAGCTGCTCTAGTTTTTAAGCATTTCTTTCGAAGATATGGGAATAGAATTAAACGGTCATGTTCTTGGAATATAGCAAATAACACGCCTGTTAAATAATATAATTTTGGCGGGAAGTATCATTTTAATGTCCTAATAATATCAGGCTCAGCTGGAGAAGTAAACTAGATTGTTTTATTCCGATAATCTGAGTTACAGAGTGACAAATTAAATGTGTGTGTATGTGTTTGTGTGTGTGAGAGAGAGAGAGAGAGAGAGAGAGAGAGAGAGAGAGAGAGAGAGAGAGAGAGAGAGAGAGAGAGAGAGAGAGGAGAGAGAGAGAGAGAGAGAGAGAGAGAGAGAGAGAATCTTCAAAGAAAAAGTTACCTACATACGGACTAAATTGTTGAGGACTGTAGTGAAGATGCGTCTTTAAATGAAGTGGGGCTGGTAAACCCTCACTGTTAGGTGGATAGAGGGAAAATCTGGGAAACACGCAAATGTATATAAGGTGGAGTTGGTCGTGCAACGTGCTATTTCCATTGCCTACCTGTCACCTCTCGACCGCCGGACGTATCGCTTCAATCACTCAAACAGCAGAAGGACGTGACCCTGGAACATCACCACGGTTTGTTGAGCAGACAATAGATCAATCCATTGTTTAGAAACAATATGCAAAGATTCAGCATCTGGATATTTCCAGGTGCATGATTGCTCTTAAATGCTCCCCAGGCACTTGATCGAATTTCTCAATCGGTATTGCCAGATGAATTACTAAAGACGTCGATTGAATTATACACTATGAAAAAGAAAGACTGTTGCTATCGCCAATATAAGAAGCGCAGGCCCAACCAGCCGGTCGGATGCAGTGAATGCTAGCAAACACCAGCTCCTGGGAGGATTGCGTCTGTGCCGAATAGTTCTCTGAAGTTAGTCACTCCAAACTTCTATAGTTTCTACACGATATGCGGCTTCCGGGCTTCCACATAAATTAAGACATGATAGTACCTCTGCTGTTATTAAGGCTATGTTGTGCGGTGCTCTTTTTTTGCCAGGTACTTGACGTGACGTGTTTTGTATAGTAGAGCAGTAGGTAGCGCCTGTCGGTCTCATATTCAGCTTCTACTGCTGGCTCGCAGTCTCACGAAAATGAAAGCTGTTTTTTAAAGATATTTCCCGTCTCTCCAACAGCAAGCCTGATTTCACTCCGCTGGTTACACAAGTTAACTGAACTCCTTTTGTACTCAAGCTGATCGACAGAGGACCGGGCGGATGTTTTGCCCTTGCACGCGTAACGCGGAAGTTCCCCGGACTGGGGACACGCTCTGCTGCTCAGGAATCAGAACCAGATCTAAGAGCAAATGTTCCCACTGCCTTATTAGCAGCCTCGGCAGAGTCAAAAGCGACGGGAATAAACTCATGCAAGAATCCAGTGCGGAGTGCCAAAGGCGGATGGGCATCATTAAACATTCTTCCAGCTGCTTTGTAGCCTAGCTAGTGCTAAATGCATTTTTTTTTTGCTTTCCTTTGGAATAAACTGGTGAGGCCAAAAGAGGAGTCTAATCACTGAGCATCTCAGGATCTTCATATCTTCCGCCCTCGTGATTATGATCTGGGATGAAGTCCCTGACCATGTAAGTCTGCGCAGAGAGCGGGCAATCTCAGAGGCATAACTGTTTTGCATGAAATTTTCCGAGTACGGTGCGGCCAGCCGGTACAGGGAACCGATACGGGTATCATTAATTTAACTGCTCGCTATCAAAAGTGCACCGTATGCTGTTATTGTTCAAGAATCCTGCACCTAAATTCATGAAGCGTTGGGAAGCATTTGTAAACCGGATGATTGCATCCGGCATTGATGTGATAAGATTAAGTGGGAGAGGAGTTCCACAGCTATTACACTCCTGAAAAGGATAACAGCTTTTTCAGCTGGTAAGATGCTGGTGGATAATAGCTGTGCACTGCGGGTGACTGTTTGGTTATCGGACTAGGGATTGTTATTTTGTGTTTAATATGTATTTTTTTCTAGGTCGCAGTCGGGGTTAATAAATGCGTAGTGTCGTAGCGGTTGGTAACATAGGTTGGCGTCGATGAATATCTTGTTTGACGAGATATTGAATCGAATAATTATTTAATTGTTCTTCAAAGTAATGGTTAATGTGTTTATTCGTAGTTAATATCTTATATCCACTTTACCAATTCAGTGAACATGCTTCCCCTTAACAACGCTACAGCATGTAACTGTGAACCATAGAAAGTCGAAGTAATCACGAGTTCGTGAGCACTGTACACGAATAGCGGTCTAATGCAGCTGATCAGGCCCTGATTTTTCTAACTTTGAGGAACAAATAGAAAGGGAATGAGAACGCATTATCGTGGGCCATAGATGGTGTGGAGGAGCCAGATTTGTCTCACCTATGTTTTTTTTTAATGTAATTGTGGTCAGCAGATCCTTTGCTGTAAAGGAAGCCGGGCGAGTTTGAAGATTATTACTTGGTGCTTATTGACGGTTGTGTTCACATTTGTGGCATTTGATGTGCAAGCTTTAGTGAATCTATTGCCCAAAACATTGCTATCGACACTATCCAGAGTGGACTGCCATCTGCCATAGACCAGTTGCAGCTGTAGAGAGATGCGATGGATAGAGGCTGTTTTGCGTCCTGCTGTAGATATGTGTTGTAACCAGCACGTTCTCCAATCATGTCACGATGATGGATGTTAGAGACACCACAACTAGTTTTCCTTGACAATACGGATCTCATAGACGTAGGAGAAATTCTCAAATTGAAGTATCAAGTTCATCACGGTACCTCCCATGCACTCCGCTCACATGTTGTTCTTTACAATTGCTGACTGCATGCCTGGGCCTCAGTGAGGATCGGTTCACTTTTTTTAATGAGCTTTATTAGAAAATGATCAGTGTGCGAGATAGGAACAGGAAGCTAAGCCAAGGTAAAACAGGCAAGCATTGACAAATAAAAAAACAACAATAACAACAACACGAGTTATCAGGGTTGAGGAAAACAACACGTAGCACGTTCAGTGCTGATATACTCAGCTTCTACGATCGCCATCTCCATATACAAAATAGGTTCGGAAATTTATCCGAGAGTTTAAACTACTCTGGTTGGTCCCAACGAAGAATAAATCCTCGGACTTATCTGCAGTAATTTTTATCTTGAAAAATTCACCTCTTTTTCCAACTGATCCATATCCCTCTGCAAGGCTTGAACAACTTCTTCAGTGTCCACTACATTGGAAATCCCGGTGCCCTCCGTAAAACTGCTGATCGTTTCCATGACATTATCATCCAGATCACTGATATGGATGACAAATAAGGCACCTAACATCGATGCATGCAACCAACGTCTAGTCAGAGCCGCAACCCTCTAAAGCAATTCTCTGAAGTTGTCCACGTAGTCAATTTCTAATTATATTTACTACCTGTTTCTACATGTCGGGCGGCTGGATCGTCTTGACGGGCCTCACATGCGGCATTTCATCAAATGCCTTATTAAAGTTCATGCAAATAATAATTATTACACTGCCTTTCATTCACCTACATTACTGGTGACGTCCAGTAATTTTTTTTATAATCATCAATCCATAAGGCAAAACTACCTGTCGCGTTGTTCCATTTTTGGCACCATTTTCCAATCGTATCTTCTGTTTCACTTTTCCACTAGACTGTGGGCTATACGATATAAGAAGTCTCGGTGTCATCTCTAAAACTGCAATCACACTTTACATTATCTGAGCTGGAAAAGCTGAGCGTTGATCCTATTCTGTGCATTTACGTAATCCATGTAGAATAAAAAACCTTATCCAATGCGATTTATGTAGTAGCTTTAGCTACGTTTATCTTAGTTGAAAAAACCTCCAATCAGTTTGTGAACGTATAAATCTCTTCCCAAATATTTTTCTACCTTACTGCATGAGCAATCTACAGAATATTTCAAGGCCATTCAATGATCTTATATAGAGAGGGTGACTGTCATAATTTCTTCTGTTCAGTCTCTATATTTATTCTGCTCGTCGCTGAAGTCCATAACATCTAAATATTGTCCCATTCTCCTTCAAATCTCCCAAATCTGCGGCTGCTACCCCGCCCCCCCAATTAAAACAATTTGGTTCAATTAGTTTGAGTAGGCTTTAACCTTTAAGAATACGCAGTAGCAGTTTTAAATACATTGCAGAACTTGGAAGCTGATGCAATGCTGTGGATGAAATATCATGCGTTAAAGATTTTGGTGGACGGAAGATTAATTTTATATTTTGAATATGGAAACCAAAATTGCAGTTTTATTTGTTAAATATATGACCATAGCTTACAACAGAATCGATTCTTAGAAAGAATACTTGTGATTGCTTATCTTATAAGAATTAGGTCCAAGGATATGAGGCAAGTTGTTTGATAATACAACGTTGTAAAGAAACAGAATTTTCAATTTTCGTTGTTGAAATGGGTATGTTTTATCACAAGGGAGTTGCATGTGTCCGTAGCCTATCTTTTCTATTTTTCGATTCATTAGGGTAGTGGAACATCGTCGCTTTTGAAATCGATTTCCACAGCCATAAAATGAACTGGGCTCACAGAATTATGTAGAGTTTGGAAATCACTGTTGGAGACTTCACTGACCACAATATCGTAAATGAAGCTCTTTCCACCTCGAGTTTCGTAATCATGCAAGTACGAGGTTCGTACCCTTTAGATACGGGATTCAAACGGATCCCGCAGAAAATACATTTCTCAGAGAATATGATTTAGCTTGCGAAGCGCTCTTTTCTCCTTGTGCCGTCGTGACTCTACAGCAGAGACAAGACCAGTGGGGCAAACCGGATGCAGACGAGGGTCTGCCCAATTGGTGACTATCCCTATGTCCCTGGAGAGAGTCAATATAGTCTGTGGAAGCCACAGCGAATCTTATAAGTATTCAAGTTAAAGCACAACAGGGAGTTCTAGACAGATCTCTGGCCAGAGAAGGGTAAGTACGTTGCATAATGATTAATAACGAATTACATGTTATTTCCAATTAATCTCAAACTCACAGGTAAGAAATACATAGTATTGAAAGCATTTGCGGAAGAGCCTATGCTAAAGTGAAGAGACAAAAGCAAGAGGCCTGATCCACCGACAGAGGCTACGATGAATAAATCTACTGGGGAAAAAAAGTAATGGAGTATAGTAAAACTGAGCAAATTCTGCGTGAACCCAAGTACATCCGGGCTCCCCGTCCCACAACATATGACTGGAAAATGGACATAGTAAGTTAAGTGTACTATTATTGTTTTCTTTTTATCATATTTACACGGACGGAGCCGTAGTGAATGTTTATATGTAGGCTCATGTGTTTGAATAAATTTTGCAACAAAGTATGTGATGTTCAGTAAATTGGAAGAAGTCGCCAAAATTCATAGTCACCAAAACCTAAACCAATGGTGGAAAAGTCAAAATACGAAAATAATAGTAGATCATGGTCCCCCACCCCGACCCTCCCCTTCGTGATACCAGCCCAAAATTGAAGATGACGAGCTGCAAGATGATACTATTATGGAAATAGCAATGTTTGTTACGTCCACTGCGCAAAATAGACCTCGGGAGCTACGACGACAAATGCACTTGTCCAATTCCGTGAAGAATCTTCTCTCATATGATCAGGTTTCACCATTCGGTGCCTCGAGTACAGAAAATGCTTAAGCTCCGGTGGAACAGGGGCAGACACATCCCGTGGACATTACACAGGATGTAATGGCTCACACTCTATCAGAGACCTATAGAGCAGAGTCTATTGAGTAGCGGCAGGATAGTGTGATTATCTAAAGGAAAGTGAGGTTCATGATGATACAACGATTCACGGTAACCCGGGGAACATATGAGGATTGGATACCGAATGCAGATGGAGGAGAAGGTAATGACAGTTTGCAGACACTCATGGTCAGAACAGAGCATTGCAACAATCCTAGATGGGTCAAAGAGCAAAGTGCTTTTTGGGGAGGTCACAAGATGAAAACGAGAACGAGTGAGTTCGTAACAGATTACATTTTACGGCGCGAGGAATTGGTGCAGAAATGCAACTGGAACAGTTTGGACTTTTCCATGTTTTTATTTGTCAACGAGCCGAAGTAGCACACTCATTTACTTTAATGATGAATATAACAAAATGCAAGAGATCATGTAGTGAGTGGTATAAACTTTGTTTTAAGGGGTTTTTTTTAACGGAAGTGATAGCCATTGACATTCAGCTTTCCCATTATCATATAAATGACTTTTTTGAGGAGCGCTACACCGTACCTCGTGTATCCCTGGGAATAAAGCCCCACTCTAAGTTTAAATATTTCAGTTAGATACTGAAACGGCTAGAATTGCAAATTCCGGGTACCGTTCTGATTTGCGGACTAGATCCCTAGGCAGATGGGCAGTTAACACCTGTGCTCGTTTACGTATAATGAACAATAATATTCGTGGACGAAATTGTCTCAGGGCTATACTGATCTTATACAGCCGCCGTACAGTTCACTGTTGGCAGCCACACGTGTCATTTCATATTTTTTTTCTCTATATGACGCACCAATCCTCCACTCATCCATCCATGGGCCGATACTGGAGTGATAATGATAAATTACCTAAACAATCTCCATTTTAGGCACCATATTTCCCATCCCGAATGCAGACAGTCCGGGTGAATGGCGGATTGGACAGCATTTGAGGGATGTGTACGAGATCGTACAGCCAATTTCCCCGGTTATACTGAACACAATGCCATGTTGGCTGTTCTCCTATCAGAACCTCGATGACACCCGGTGATTCACCTCTACTCCGCCTTTGTCTAAGTCCTTTCGTACGAGGACAGTCAATACCATTGCGACATTACGTATTATTAACAATACTATACCTAGCTGAAATTGACTCAGGGCTATACTGACCGTCCAGTTATATACATTATGCAGCTGTCATACACTCCACTGCTGCCAGACACGCGTATCATTTCATAATGTGCCTCCACGTATATGACGCATGCAGTCCTTCAGTCATACTAATAAGGATCAATCTTTTACACCGGGTACTATCTTCAGTTAACTGATGATGTAACCGTAGCCTTTGGCCAGGAGAGGATGTCGCCAGCTGGTGCCCAGCTTCCATAGAATGTTTCCACCTGTAACCAGTACATTCTCCAGTTGACAGCGCTGCAAGTCACTGTCCAGGAGCTCCTGACTTCCAGATTCACAGCTCTCGCCTGTTCCATATCCAGCAAGCGGCTCTTTTTGATTCCTCCTCCAATAAGTGAGCTGCTTGTTCTTAGTCTTTTTCATTAAGGTCTGGTGCAGATGGTATATTCTAATCTGACCCTGTCGTGGTCCCTCTACAGCCGACCTCCACGGGGAATAGCCATGACTGACAACCCTTGTGCAAACAATCATGGATTAAGCTCATGTATTTCACAACCTTCCTCTCGTGAGCCTCCTTGCATAATTCCTCTCATGGTATTGTGATCTCCAAAAGGGTGACATTTTGCCGCTGTTTTTGTTATCTTTCGTAGACCATAACAAGATCTCTGGTTAGCACACCCTCTGTGAAATTCAGCTTCATCTCGCATCGGCCTTCACCTCTGTCAGTTTGCAGCCGATTGGATTTTGGCATTTTTGATAGCACTGGCATTTGCTTTCCTTTATGAACTCACAGCCCTGTTTCCCTCTCTGGCAGCCGATCACTTTTTACACCGCTATAGTTCCAGTGTGTCTGCCCGGGATAGCGGGACTTTATCCTCGTGCTCCCGATACCGTGTTGTACTGAAGCTGTATTGGTCTTGACAGACTGTGCGTCAGTGTATCCCGCAGATGAAAAAAAAACAAACAGTTATGGTCCTTTCTCATATCCTTGCGTGCAGCTTTGATAGCGTTGAGAAACTGTTATATACTGACAGCATGCCGGAAAGAAAATCCGAAGGGCTCCAGTCTCCATATTCAGTCCAAGTAATTTTACGTTTGAGAATATCCAGTTTCGTCGAGTGAGCCCAACACATTGTTTAACGTTTTACGTTCTCGCTGTCCTGTACCTATGCCTGAGCTATGTCACAGCTTTCCAATGCACATGCACACTCCCATAGTGGGAAGTGTGTATAGCCGGGAAGTTGCCTATTCTGGAATGGCTTCCAGATGATCTCTCCCTGTTGCCCTGTCTATGGCCGAGTTGACGGCCCACTTTCGGCCCGAACTTTTTTGTAACTTCCGGTACGTGTATTCACTTGCCATCGGAGTTTCATAGTTCTAACACAACTCTACACATTGCTACCTTGAGCCCCAACTCTACCGATGACAACGAGAGCTCTAGCAGGCCTGTGCATAATTAGTGACACTCTGAGGAATAGTTTGGGGGAAGTCCCATCCTCCTTCTGAGGTATTTGTTGTCTTTTCTCTCGAATTTCTACCATGGCCACGGGGATCTCGTACAACGTCAAAACTGGATGCAGCCATGGAGTAGATCATTTTGTTACAGTCATGTACAAAATTTACCTGAAGTCCATTTCTGTCGTCCTTCTGCAAGAAGTCTTCAATCTGCTTTGGTGTGTCGATGATTTTTACGCTGTCTCGTATTGCTGCATTATACCGCTTACCAAGACTTTATACTGAGTTCTCTTTAATGTATGAAACGTTTTCCCTTGGTACCTGATAACACAACTTGCTCGTAGCTTACCCTTTTTTGATCACCATGCACCTGCACTCTTGTCCGACCAGGTAGCTACCTAGTCATCCCAGCCCAGCTAGCTACGTTGTCGAGGATTTCCAGTACCTACTTTGCGTGGACGTGGGTTGCAGTGGTTATTGTGATATCAGCGTTTGAACCCCCACACCCCCGCACCGTATGTTAGGCTCCAAGACAGGGCCACAGGTCAAGTTGATTGCTGCTAATATGAGGAGATACTAACCCGTTAAAAACAAGATGGGTAAGATGTGGAAATCGATTGGAATCCCTTTTTGGAGGTCGTGCCACCTGATTGTAAGGTGGGCTGAAGTGAAACGGAGATGAATCCTCCTAGATAGCTGATAACATATTTCGAATTACATGTGTGATATAGTAATGCCCCACAGCAGTTCAGATGGATATTTGGCTAATTATAATCTGATGACTGTCAGGTTGTCTTTCATTTGCCTGGCCTCGCGAATCAATTGGCTGATTATTGAGATGTATTCAAGAAATTCGGAAAAAAAAAAGAAAAATCAGGATGTCACCTTTCTGGGTGGAGATGTTGAAATAGTGCTTCTCCATCGAGGACATAGCGTTATAGGAACATGAGACCAAAGGAAATGGTAGGGACACAAAATGAGTTTTGGGATACAATGTGTGGTATTTCAATAAATGGAAACAAGTGGCCAAATGCACTCGCCAGCTAAACCTAAACCTGAGATGAGGAAGACAAAATACAAAAATAGAAGTAAGAGGCCAGCCTTCTCAGAAGCATCTAGAAGAATATCTTTCACTTCACGCTGAGTTGGGAGATTATTATAAACGGGATAATTGTAGAGGAAACTTATTCCTTGGAACAAGGCATCCTCCAAAAAATTTCCAGCTTAGTGCGATCGAACCTGTGGTTCAAATCTTCAGCATTACCGTCAAAAAACAACTGATGGGTTTTCGGCATATTTTAAATAACTTAAAGCGTCTACTGCTTGGTCCGGAGGCGGCTGACGTCTTTACTGTCCAGCTGGTATTCTGGAATTCCTTTCAAGTTGTCTCAGTCACGTTCAGCACAGTTGCTGTCATTCTTGCTTGGGGACATTTTGGATTGAATTCTCGTCCCTGATCCCTACGGGTCGCGATATAATAGCCGCATTGAACCTTTCAACTCCTGGTGTCCCTTTTCTCTTTTCAGAGAAAGTTATTCTTTTCACACTGTCTGCAAACAACAGTTCTTCTGAAGGAGTGTCGACTGTGTTATATCCGGTGCTCTAGACCAGGTATGGGTGACACAGCTGGTCGAGAGACGCCGTATTTCATTGTTTGGATATTCATTTGATTGGCATCGCCATCTCCACAGCATCACTCCCACAAATTGCAGATCGCATATAATTGTACATATAGCAGAGCGGAGCATTCAAATCATTGAGGGTGACGTGGTACTGTTCTGTGTTGGAAGTCTTCCACAACAGTCGCCAACGATTGAGAAGCTGTGACTGTAAAGATTAGAATGTCCTTCATGGAGAGTTACCATCATTCCGAGGTGCACTGTTACATGTTGTATTGCTTCTCCAAGGGTAGCAGTTTAACACAATAGTTCAAACCGCGTTTCTCCAGTTTCCAGGAATTCATATTGGATAACGACACACTAAACAACAATTCGCAAAAATGGGTAGTAATAGAGAGAGGCAGAAAGAATGAGACTGCGTATTAATGCGGTGAACAACATGAAGTTTCACATCCCTGAAAGATTTCACCTATCAATCTGCCCACACACTTGTTTCATCAACCCCGTCATTCTCTGCATGCACGTGTATGGGACTCATTCTGCTGCAGAAGAGATAGGACCACTCCAAATGTTGCAAAGGGCAGTTTTCTGAGTTCTCCATTCAGGCGAAAATGTCAGTTACTCGACAATTTGGAAATGGTAGCAATTGCTTATAACCATTACTCTCCCTTCAGTGTATACTGATAAAGCTAAAATGAGAGGGAAAATCTGCTGATGAGACAAGTGTAGAAGCAGATTGTTGGACTGAGGAGGGAGAAAGATGAACTTCGCTTTGTCTGTCGTAACAGTCTTTTCGATACCGATATTTCTGCCACTCAATCTTCTATGCAAACAGTTATATTTTATGTGTCATCTTCTCGAACCATCCAGTAAAGGGAGTGGGGGAGATTCGGGAGACAACTCCGGCAAAACAGTTTCGGAGATGAAAGGTTTTGCTTTAGTGGCCTGCTGCTGAAAAGAAAATCTTTCGGTATATTCAGCATTTTTTTGTCTTTTATTTTTCAATTATAGCGATACAGCGCTGAGTGCTGCCTAACAACCATTGAGACATCCTGTCCCTGCAACCACCGTCAAAACTGATTATCTCTAGCTGATCATGGAACCAGTTCCTTCTTCCAGTTAACCGAACCAGTGCATCTTTGGATTGCTAAGGAAAGAGGAGTCTCCGGAGAAACCCCACGTATTTGACCGTGAGGACGCACAGAGGCTATTTTAAAACACAGCGCCGGAAATGAACCACGATCTCCGAATTGACCCGAACTATCGTACAGCCGTGCTAACCACGAGTTGAAGTGGCGTCCAAGTGAATACACTGAGAGAAAAAAAAAGAAGTGCTATAGAGGAGGTTAAGTTAATTTCATTAGAAGGGAACAAACACAGAAACAGACAGGAATAGACATGTATGCTGAGTTCTGGAGGGGTAAAGAATTATTTTAATCTTCTATCGTTTGGAAATTCTCAATGGTAGAACATATATAGTGAGAAATTAATACATGGTCGTTCTGCTGGAGTAGCAGACGCAAAGGGAAAGTGACATAATGAGGGAGATGGGAGGTGATAATACTAAAAGTACACGCACAAACACGAGATAGCGAGAGAGAAGAAGAGAGCGGGGATATAATTTTTTTAAAAATTGCTGAAAGATATACAGCACACAAACTACGAGGGAGTTGAAGAAAAAGACTGGTAAAGAGATTGGAAGGAGAGACAGGCACTGAGAGAATAAGAGAGTTGGAGGAAGAGAGAGTGGGAGAGTGGAGAGTGGGGATGAGAAACAGACAACCTGTAATAAGAAAAGGAGAGAATAAAAAGATGACTCATATATTAAGGAAACAGAAAGAGACATTAGAGAATAGGGAGATATTATGGCCAGATATAGGTAGAGACATGGAGGAGGACAGATAACGAAAGTGACAGAGAAGGAAAAAAGAGTAGAATTAGACAGTGAGATATACAGGGATGTTGACGCAGGTAGAAATGGAGAAGGGGAGGGAGAGTTTGAGCGAGATAGAGAAAAAGGTAAATATTAAGGGCTACACATCATTCATTCTTTTTACTCCTTACAGATTAAATTGGATGTACTGTCCGGTGTGCTTCTGTAAAAATGGGCAGTCTTTGTCCGGTGGGTCTCAAGAAATCCTGTGTTGTCGAACATTCTAATAATTATATTTTTTTAAATCAGGGATGAGCAAGAAGATTGCCTGACGCAATATGCTGGGTCAGTCATATATTGGCTAAATTATTAGTTATGAACAGACAGACAAAACATTGAAATATACATACTTGAAAGGGCATGCTTCATTTATTTCATCATCATGAAATTTGTCCGAAATATCTGCTTCAAAATGTTCAAAGTTCTGCAGAAATTTACGGCAAGTTTGATGCGGAACTGCAGGAACAGAGAATATATTTGGGGCCACTATTTCTTATTGCGCCGGATATCTACTCGCCATCGAACTCAATCTATCGTGGCAAGGACACTCAAAACCCTCCTGAGTGTTGCTAAGCTCAGTTAGTAGCGAAACATACAAATGTTAACAACTGAGGTACTGACAGGATGTGAGCACAAATACAGACAGTTAAACACACACACACACACACACACACACACACACACACACACACACACACACACACACACACACACACACACACACACACACTCGCACTCATGCGCGCACGTGTAGGCTGGGAGAGAGACACACCTACAGATACAGGAACCGATACGCAGTGAATGATGGAGTATTGGAAAGTGCGAATGATAGCAACCGAGAAGCAGAGATGAATATACACTATAATATGGACTATAGCTCTATCGTACATAACTACAGTTCCTCACTGACGTGAACAACGCATTTAAGCATCGTTTCACTCTTTGGAAAAACCAACATATGTGCTATAAATACATATTTCTCATAAAACGACAATCGTTTGAGATTTCTAGTTAACGGTGCTTTGTTGAAAGTCGGCAAAAAGATATCTTTTACTGTTTCCACCGTATATATCTTTGGCATGTTGATTGACTGGGCCACAGAAAAAAAAAAAACTTCTTGAGAGCTACAGGCCTAAGTCGTCAGCGGGCTGTCTCAGTCAAGGAACGGGGCAATAAGGATAGGGAAACTTGGTCACGTATTCAGAAGTATCTTGAATGGTTGTTGTCATGATCATGCCGAGGTTTGCATGAATAGATGCGACTTTGCTAAAACTGTGTAAGAACTCCCTTTCTCTTTATGCGCCTGCTTCTCACCAGTATAACTTCACCACATGTGTTTGGCACCAGCACAAAAATTCGTTTTCTTTATCTTGCTTTCCACACATACTTCCTTCTTTATTGTACATACATACATTTTGTCTATGAATCAGCAGCTGCTGCAGTGTTTGCTTTGCTGGTTGGCAACTTAAATTAAGCCGTGTCATGGAATGCAAAGTTAACGATTGCTCTCAATCCAAAGATGCAGTCTCTCCAGTGAAATGCTTCCAGCAGTGTTGATATTTATTATATACGATCTTCCTTGCCCTTACAGCGGCGTGCGTTGTAACGATTTACAGTCTCCCTGCCCGGCACGACGACTATCTATCAGTCTCTCTCCCCCTTCCCCCCTCCCTCTAAATCTTTCTCTCTTTCTCTCTCTCTCTCTCTAGGTCACACACACACACACACACACACACACACACACACACACACACACACACATACACACACACACACACACACACACACACACACACACACACACACACACACACACACACACACACACACACACACACACACACACACACACACACACACACACTTCCTACTCCGTACTTTTTATTCACTCTGAGCTTCTCCTTATAATCTATTCTCTGTATGTACTGAGTTTGCCACTTTTATCGTGCCCCTCGGAGGAAAAAAATGACTGTGAATCTCTTTTCTTGAGGTACATTGACCTTGTCGCATCTGGGGCAATAAGCGGAACAAGTACCAAGAAGCGGCGTTCCCATTGGGTGCTTTAAATTTCCTGCCCATTTTATCTAATGCATCTCCACTTAAAACAGTAGAATCGAACCTTCCTGAAGCCTGGCGATAACTTGTGAGGAGAAAATCAATTAACCCATCCTTTATAAAAAAGATGTCGAGGTTCGTCGTCTGGATTATGTGCGGAGTCTGGGTATCAGGTTTGTACGCAGCAGACAATTCAAAAGCCTTATGGAAACTGAATTCTGAAAAAAATATCAATATTTAATTATCGTGTTCTGACATTATTTTTCAGATACGATTCATGGAAACTCTGTCACTCAGATAATGTCACCAGCAATGAGGACAGCAGAGGAGTTTGTGACTTTTAGCTGCACCTATGATACTACATGGAGCTATTATTATTTATATTGGTACAGACAAAGGCCAGAACAAAGTACCGAGTACATATGGTACAAATATTCTAGAGGGTCTGAATATAAAGCCGATTTTGCCAAAACTCGCTTCAAAGTCTATATGGATGAGGCCAAAAAAATGATTAATCTTAACATCGCAAGGCTGCGAATGAGCGACTCTGCCGTTTACTACTGCGCCCTGAGCCGCACAGTGTGTATTCTAGTTGAATGTTCGTACAAAAATTCACTTACTGCAGAATCCATGCTTTGATCACTGCAGCTTGGTATATTTGCACAGTCCTTTTCTGATTGTGGTTTCCCGCTTCTAAGACTACCTATTGAATTGTCGGTCGCCTTCATTTGTGAAGGTTCAGCGTTGGTGTAACCGCAACACTCTTTCCAAAGTCCCAGTGAGATGTACAACCTCTGCAATCTATTTTTTTTTTCTAAAATAGACGTTAACACCTCAAGACAAAAATGAACGCTGAAAGACCAATCGATATCACTCGTCACTATGTGTGTGTGTGTGTGTGTGTGTGTGTGTGTGTGTGTGTGTGTGTGTGTGTGTGTGTGTGTGTGTGTGTGTGTGTGTGTGTGTGTGTGTGTGTGTGTGTGTGTGTGTGTAGTGAGCCAGATAGAGAGAGACTGTGTATATGCGTATAGTTGCTTGGAATTGTATGGAACTAGAGAAGAATCTGATGGATGTATTCCTTGTAGAGCATACGCTGGTCTTATGGTGCAGAGAAAAGTATAATTCTGGCTCTGTTGATCTCTCTCTCTCTCGCTCTCCTTTCCTTTCTCCCGCTAATAATTAATCTCTATCGCGTTTCAGCAGCATCAATATTTTCAGCTGCCGATCGCAATAACTTTCGTTCACACACTGACTCACACTCTCTCTCTCTCTGTTCTCCTCAATGAGGTTTAGCTCTCTTTCCAGCCTTACTTATCTTGGAGGACGGAAGTATTCCAGAGCCAAGCTCGACCGATCCGGAGGCTATCTGGCTTCCATCCTGATGGGTGTGTGTCAAATTGTTCAGGAACTGAGTGAGTAGTTTATTTCATGATAGGACTGGCAGTTTTCGGGCATCTTTCAGTATCTATATATTTGATGGAGTGTAGGATAATGCTGGTTATGATGTAATTTTTTCATGTACGGCTGTAGAGCCGCTTCTGCGTTTTTTCTCGGTCCGGCATGTTAGGATATTCTCTGCAGGAGCATCCGTAGATGGATATGAATACACACTGACACACACACACACACACACACACACACACACACACACACACACATACACACACACACACACACACACACACTTTCACACACACACACAGACAGACACACACACAGACACACACACGCAGACAGACAGACAGACACACACACACATACACACACACACACACACACACACACACACACACACACACACACACAAACACACACACAAACACACAATCCAGGCCTGCTGTCATTCAGAAAAGAAAAGAAAAAAACAGGCTGTGTTATGTAAGTGGCCTTGTTACCCAGCAATGCTATTTATAAAAAGCGCTGGTTAGTTGAGCTTAGCTTCAGGGTTCTTCACTGGCAGAATCCGAACTCGGCTCACATGGACGGATGAATACACCCCTAATAGCACATACAACGAAGTGTCCCTAGAACGGAAAATAGACCCTTATTATACTGTAGGCTTTACAGTACACACCTCCACTTTTATTTTAATTGTGTATCTTTTTTTTTTACTGGGTCACTATTCCAAACAAATATGACTACCCCTGACATGCAAACGCCTACCATTCGTTTACTTAGTAACTTAATAATATCAGATCATAACAAAATAACATACTAATATCACATTATAACAAGCCCCCCTTGTTTTTGCTTTTACTTTTTTTTATACTTTCGGTCTAAGACCCATTTATAACTCAAGTCTCTAAGGAGTACTTCTCTGATGACTGTCATGTTGCCTTTCATTTGCCTGGCATCGCAAATCAATTGGCTGATTATTGAGATGTATTCAAGCAATTCTGAAAAAAAGAAGAAAAATCAGGATGTCACTTTTCTGGGTGGAGGTGCTGAAATAGTGCTTCTCCATCGAGGACATAGCGCGAAAGAAAAAATGAGACCAAAGTAAATGGTAGGGACACAAAATGAGTTTTGGGATACAGTATGTAGTGTTTCAATAAATGGAAACAAGTAGCGAAATGCACTCGCCAGCTAAACCTAAACCTGAGATGTGGAAGACAAAATACAAAAATAGAAGTAAGAGGCTAGCCTTCTCACAAGCATCTAGAAGAATATCTTTCACTCCACGCTGAGTTGGGAGATTATTATAAACGGGATGATTGTAGATGAAACTTATTCGTTGGGACAAGGCATCGTACAACAAATTTCCAGCTTAGTGCGATCGAGCCTGTCGTTCAAATCTTCCGCATTACCTTCAACATAGAACTGACGGGTTTTCGGCTTATTTTAAATAATTAATAGCGTCTACTGCTTGGTCCAGAGGCGGCTGAGGGCTTTGCTGTCCAGCTGATATTCTGGAATTCCTTTCACGTTCACTCAGTCACGTTCAGCATAGTTGCTGTCATTCTTGTTTGGGGAAATTTTGGATTGAATTCTCGTCCCTGATTCCTGCGGGGGTCCCTATTTAATAGCCACATTGAACCTTTCTACTCCTGGTGTCCCGTTTTTCTTTTCATAGGAAGTTATTCTTTTCGCACCGTCTGCAAGCTACAGTTCTTCTGAAGGCGTGTCGACTGTGTCACATCAGGTGCCCTAGACCAGGTATTGGTGGCATAGCTGGTCGAGAGATGTCGTATTTCATAGTTTATATATTCATTTGATTAGCATCGCCATCTCCACAGCATCACTCCCACAGACTGCAGATCGCATATAATTGTACATCTTGCAGGGCGGAGCATTCAAATCATTGAGGGTGACGGAGTACTGTTCTGTGTTGGAAGTCGTTCACAACAGTTGCCAACGATTGGGAAGCTGTTACTGTAATGATTAGAATGTCCTTCATGGAGAATTACCATCATTACTAGGTGCACTGTTCCATATTGTATTACTTCTTCGAGGGTAGCAATTTAACAAAGCAGTTCAAACCCAGTTTCTCCAGTTTCCAGGAATTAATTCTGCATAACGACACTCTAAACAACAATTCGCAAAAATGGATAGTAATAGAGAGGGACAGAAAGAATGAGATTGTCTATTTATGCGGTGAACAACATGAAGTTTCACATCCCTGAAACAGTTCACCTTTCAATCTGCCCACACTCTTGTTTCATCAACCCCGACATTCTCTGCATGCATGCAGTGAGCACGTGTATGGGACTCATGCTGCTGCAGAAGAGATAAGACCACTCCAAATGTTGCGAAGGGCGTTTTCCTGAATCCTCCATTCAGGCAAAAATGGCAGTCAATCGAAAATTTGGAAAAGGTAGCAATAACTTACCACCATTACTTTCCCTTCTGTATATCCTGATAAAGCTAAAATGAGAGGGGTAATCTGCTTGTGAAACAAGTGTACAAGCAGATTGTTGGACTGAGGAAGGAGAAAGATGAACATCGCATTGTCTGACGTAACGGTCTTTTCGCTACCGATATTTCTGCCACTCAATCTTCTGTGCAAACAGTTATATTTTATGTGTCATCTTGTCGAGCAATCCAGTAAAGAAAAGGGGAAAAAAAAGACAACTCCGGCGAAATAGTTTCGGAGATGAAATGTTCTGCTTTAGTGCCCTTTTGCTGAAAAGAAAATCATTCGGTATATTCAGCATTTTTTTGTCTTTTTTTTTCCAATTATAGCGATACAACGCTGAGTGCGGCCTAACAACCCTTGAGGCATCCTGTCCCTGCAACCACCGTCAAAACTGGTTATCTCTAGCTGATCATGGAAACAGTTTCTTCCAGTTACCCGAACCCGTACATCTTTGGATCGGTATGGAAACAGGAGTCTCCGGAGAAACCCCACGTATTTGACCGTGAGGACACACAAACGCCATTTAAAAACACAGGCCCGGAAATTAACTACGATCTCCGAACTGATCCGATCTATAACACAGCCGTGCTAACCACGAGTTTACGTGGCATCCAAGTCAACACACTGAGAGAAAGAAAAGAAATGCCAGAGAGAAAAGATAAGTTATTTTCTTAAGAAGGGAAAACAGAAACTGACAGGAATAGACATGTATGCCGAGTGCTGGACGGTTAACGAATTATTTTAATGTTCTATCGTTTTGAAATTCTTAGTGGTAGAACATTGGTACTGAGAAATGAATACGTGGACGTATAGCCGGAATCGCAGACGCAAAGGCAAAGTGACATAATGAGGGAGATGGGAGGTTTTAATACTAAAAGTACACGCACAAACACGAGAAGTACAGAATGCGAGAGAGAAGAACAGAAAGGGGATATAATAAAAAAGAATAAATTGCAGAAAGATACGCAATACACAAACTACGAGGCAGATGAAGAAAACGACGGATAGAAGTATTGGCAGGAGAGAGAGGCACTGAGAGAATAAGAGAGTGTGAGGAAGGCAGAAGGGAGAGGGAAAGAGAAGGGTGGGTGTGAGAAACAAACAACCTGTAATAAGAAAAGGAGAGAAAAAAACAGACGAGTCATATATCAAGGAAGCAGAAAGAGACAATAGAGAATAGGGAGATATTATGGCCGCATATAGGTAGAGACATTGAGGAGGACAGATAACGAAATGAGAAAGAAGAAAAAAAGCGTAGAAATAAACAGTGAGATATACAGGGATATTGACACAGGTAGAAATTGAGAAGGGGAGGGAGAGTTTGAGCGAGATGGAGAGAAAGTGAAACAGTAAGAGTTATATCGCTACACATCTTTTATTCTTTGTGCTCCTTACCGATTAAATTGGTTGTGCTGTCCGGTGTGCCTCTGTAAAATGGGCAATCTGTGTACGGTATGTCTCAAGAAATCCTGGGTTGTCGAACATTCTAATGTTTTGTTTCTTTTTTTATCAGGGATGAGCAAGAAGCGTGCCTGCCGCATTAAGCTGTGTCCGTCAACTTTGGCTAAATCATTGGTTGTGAACGGACAGACAAAACCATAGAGCAATAGAACCATAGAACACTACAGCACAGTACAGGTCCTTCAGCCCTCCATGTTGTGCCGATCCATATAATCCTTTAAAACATTACTAAACCCCCACTACCCCATGAACCTCCATTTTGCTTTCATTTTGCCTGTCCAAGAGGCTCTTAAATACCACTAATACTTTAGCCTACACCACCATCACTGGCACGTCATTCCAGGCAAACACAATCCTCTGTGTAAAAAATAACATAGCCTGATATTTCCCTTAAACTTCCCTCCCTTAATTTTGTACATATGCCCTCTGGTGTTTGCTATTGGTGCCTTGGAAATCAGGTACTGACTATCCACCCTATCTATGCCTATCATAATCTAGTAGACCTCCTTTAAGTCCCCTCTCATTCTTCTACACTCCAAAGAGAAAAGTCCCAGCTCTGCTAACCTTGCTTCGTATGACTTGTTTTCCAAACCAGTCAACATCCTTGTAAATCTCCTCTGCACCTTCTCTATAGCTTCCACATCCTTCCTATAATGAGGTGACCAGAAATGAACACAATTCTCTAAGTGTGGTCTCACCAGAGACTTGTAGAGTTGCAACATGACCTCTCTACTCTTGCAATCAATCCCTCTGTTAAGGAGGCCTACCATCATATAGGCCTTCTTAACCACCCTATCAACCTGTGCAGCGACCTTGAGGGACGTATGGATTTGAACCCCAACGTCCCTTTGTTCATCCAGACTCAAAAAAAAACTGACCATTGATCCTGTCCTCTGTCTTCTTGTTTGTACTTCCAAAATTCATCACTTCACACTTGTCCGGATTGAACTCCATCTGCCAACTTTCTGCCCAATTCTGCAGCCTGTCTATATCCTCTTGTAACATTCGACCACCCACAGCTCCATTCACAACTCCTACAATCTTCCCAAACTCCTGCAATCTTCGTTTCATTCACAAACTTACTGACCCATTCTTCCGCCTCTACATCTAGGTCTTTTTTTTAAATCATAAATAGCAGGGGTCCCAGGACAGATCCCTGCTGCATTCCACTGGTTACAACATCGAAACATACATACTTGAAAGGTCATACTTGATTTCCTACATCATCAAATGATTTGTCCGACATACCTGCTGCAAAATGGTCAAATTTCGCCAGAAGGACTGCAGGAACAGAAAACACTTTCGGGGCCTCATTTTCGTTATTGCACCGGATATCTCCTCGCCTTCGAACTCAATCTGTCGTGGCAGGGACAATCAAAACCCTCCTGGGTGTTGCTAAGCTCAATTAGCAATGCAATATAAAAAGGTTAATGACTGAGGCAATGACAGGGTGTGAGCTCACACACAACGGCAGATAAACACATACACACACACACACACACACACACACACACACACACACACACACACACACACACACATGCGCGCACGTGTATTCTGTGATAGTGACAGACATACAAATACAAGTACCGACACGCAGAGAATGAAGGGGTATTGGAAAGTGCGAATGATAGAAACTGAGAAGCGGATATATATACACTCTATAATATGGACAATAGCTCTACCGTACGTAACTGCAGTTCCTCAATGACGTGATCAACGTATTTAAGCATCGTTGATCTCTTTGGAAAAACCGTGATATGTGTTATAAATACATCTTGCTCAGAAAAAGACAGTCGTTTGAGATTTGTAGTTAACGGTGGTTCGTTGAAGTCGACAAAAAGATTTATTTTAGTATTCCCACCATATATGTCTTTCGAATGTTGATTGACTGTGCAACAGAAGAAAAAAAAGACTTCTTGAGAGCTACAGGCCGATGTCGTCAGTGGGCTGTCTCAGTCAAGGAACGGGACAACAAGGATAAGGAAAATTGGTCACGTATTCAGAAGCATTTTGAAGGGGTCGCCGTCATGATCAAGCCAAAGTTTGCATGAACAAATGCGAAGCCGCTAAAGCTGCGAAAGAACACCCTTCCTCTTCCTGTACCTGCTTTCCACTAGTATAACATCACCACATGTGTTTGAGACCAGCACAACAATTCGTCTTCTTTATCTTGATTTCCACACATATTTCTTTCTCTTTTGTCCATACATACATTTTGTTTCTGAATCAGCAGCTGCAAAGTTAGCTTTTCTGGTTGACAACTTCAATGAAGCCATGTCATGTAATGGCAAAGTTAACGATTGCTCTCATTCCAAAGATGCAGTCTGTCGAGTGAAATGATTCCAGCAGTGCTTCTATTTATTATTTTCCATCTTTCTTGCCTTTACAGCTGAGTACGTTGCAACGCTTTACAGTCTCCCTGCCCGGCACTACGGCTATCTATCAGCCTCTCTCCCCTTCGCCCCTCTCTCTCTTTCTGTCTCTCTCTCCCTCTCTCTCTCGATCGCGCGCGCGCACACACACACACACACACACACACACACACACACACACACACACACACACACACACACACACACACACACGCACACACACACACACACACACACACACATACACACACACACACACACACACACACACACACATATTCCTACTCTGTACATTTTTATTCACTCTCAGATCCTTAAAATCTTAAACTCTATTCTCTGTAGTTACTGAGTTTGCCAGTTTCCTCATGCCCGTCCGAGAAAATAAAAAAAATGACTGTGACTCTCTTTCCTTGAGCTGCATGAACCTTGTCACATCTAGGGCAACAGGCGGAACATGTGCCAAGAAGCCGCGTTTCCATTGGGTGCTTTACATTTCCGGCACATTGTATCTGAAACATCTCCACTGAACACAGTAGAATCGGACCTTCCTGAAGCCTGGCAATAGTTTGTTGACGAGAAAATCAGTAAACACATCCTTCATAAAAAAGATGTGGTTCGCCATCTGGATTATGTGCGGAGTCTGGGTATCAGGTTTGTACGCAGCAGACAATTCAAAAGCCTAATGGAAAGTGAATTTTGAGGGGAAAAAAGCATCAATATAACATTTCACGTTCTGACATTATTTTTCAGATACGATTCATGGAAACTCTGTCACTCAGACAATGTCATCAGCAATGAAGACAGAAGAGGAGTTTCTGACTTTCAGCTGCACCTATGATACTACATGGAGCTATTATTATTTATATTGGTACATACAAAGGCCAGAAAAAAGTCCCGAGTACATATGGCACAAATATTCTGGAGGGTCAGAATATAAATCCGAATTTGCCAAAACTCGCTTCAACGTCTATCTGGATGAGGCAAAAAAATCCATTAATGTCAACATCGCAAAGCTGCGAATGAGCGACTCTGCAGTTTACTACTGCGCCCTGAGCCTCACAGTGTGTATTCTAGTTAAATGTTCGTACAAAAATTCACTTACTGCAGAATCCATGCTTTGATCACTGCAGCATGGTATATTTGTACAGTCCTTTCGTGATTGTGGTTTCCCGCTTCTTAGACTACATACTGAATATACACTCGCCTTTGTCTGTGAAGATTCAGCGATGGTGTAACCGCAACACTCCATCCAAAGTCCCAGTGAGCTGTACAACCTCAGTCATCTCATTTCATTTGTGAAATAGACGTTAACACGTCAAGCCAAATATGAACGCTGGAAATCTGACCGATATCACTCGTCACTGTGTGTGTGTGTGTGTGTGTGTGTGTGTGTGTGTGTGTGTGTGTGTGTGTGTGTGTGTGTGTGTGTGTGTGTGTGTGTGTGTGTGTGTGTGTGTGTGTGTGTGTGTGTGTGTGTGTGTGTGTGTAGTGAACCAGATAGAAAAAGAGACTGTGTATACGCGTATAGTTGCTTGGGATTCTATCGACATAGAGTAGAATCTGATCGATGTTTTCTTTGCAGAACATCCGCTGGTCTTATGTTGCAGAGAAGAGTATCATTCAGGCTCAGTTGACCTCTCTCTCTCTCTCTCTCTCTCTCTCTCTCTCTCTCTCTCTCTCTCTCTCTCTCTCTCTCTCTCTCTCTCTCTCTCTCTCTCTCTCAGTTTCTTTTCTCCCGCTAATAATTAAACTCTATAGCGTTTCAGCAGCATCAATATGTTCATCTGCCAGATCTGAAGTAACATTCGTTCTCACACTGACGCACTCTGTTTCTGTCTCTCCTGATTGAGCTCTAGCTCTCTTTCCAATCACATTTATCTTGGCGAAGGTAAGTATTTTAGAATCTGACGATTCCGATCCGGAGGTTATCTGGCGTCCATGCTGATGGGTGTTTGTCAAATCCTTCAGGAACAGAGTGAGTGAATTATTTCATGACGCCACTGGCAGTTTTCGGCCATCTTTCTGTATCTATATCTTTGATGTCGTGTAGGCTAATTCTGGTTATGATGGAAAGTATTCACTAACCGCCGTAGAGCCGCTGCTGCATTGCGTCTCGGCAGGCAAGTTAAGATATTCTCCACAGGCGCATCTGTAGATGTTCCCTGCCGTCCTTCAGAAAAAAAGGAAGAATCATAAGCGGTGTTGTGTATGTGGCATGGTTACACAACAATGCTATTTATAAAAATGCTTGAGAGTGGAACTTAGACTCAGCGTTCTTCACCGGCTGAAACCTGACTCGGCGCACACTTACAGATCAAGGCACGCCTAATAGCGCATGCAACGACGTGTCCCTACAGCAGCAAGTAGTCCATCATTATACTGCAGGTTATTCAGTAACACTCTGCTCCTTTTAATTTTAATTGTGTATCAACTTTTTTTTTACTGGGTCACTATGAGAAACATATATGACAGCCCTTGACATGCAAAGGCCTATCTTTTGTTTACTTAATAACTTAATAATATCAAATCATAACAAAGTAACATAATAATATCACATTATAAAAAGCCCCCCTTGTATTTGCTTTTACTTCTTTTTTAAACTTTCGGTCTAAGACCCATTTATAATTAAAGTCTCTGGAGAGATCTCCTCCGGGTAACCTCTAACATAAAAAGTTTGCTTCGGGTAATGAGTCATTTCAGGTAACTCAGGTGAGTCCTCAGCATTGATGACGGACTTATATATGGAGTAGGGTGATATGGTAACAGCAGGAGTGTTTGTTTCTATGCCCGCCCATTTCAGGGCAAGGTGTTGTTGTGTTTTTCGCCCGAGCATCTAGGATTTGGTCCACATGCTGCCTCCATACGTTCCCCATCACTTGTACTATATACATCAGTGGCTCGTCTACGGCGGAATTTATACCCAGCTACCACTCATCAGTTTGGAAATCACCTGCTGGAGTTGAATATCCCACACAGAAGCTCCGTGTTAACTCTGCATTCAAGTGTTTGAACTGCCTGTTTTCCACGTCACGCCGTACATTTGCCTTGAGAACTTCCAATTGGGACCTCAAGTTCCTTTTCAGAATCATCAACAGTGGAGTCTGGTTAGTGGTTGCATGTACTGCATTTCGATAGGCAAGGAGGAAGTTGACTATCCTGTGTTCTAATGGCCCATTTTCGCTGGCCATTGTTTGGGGGCTTTCTTGAATGTCTGTACAAATCTTTCTGCCAAGCCATTTGTGGATGGATGGTAAAGGGCCGATGTAAAGTGTTTCATTCCATTGTTCTTCACAAACATTGGAATTCTTCAGATACACGTTGTTGTACATTATCAGTGCAGGTTTGTGATGTTACGCTATTCCCGGCGGACATGGTCCTTAGCATTGCAATTATCCTTTCCAATGTGGTTGCCTTCACTTTGATGACCTCTGGCCACTTGGAACGTGCATCAACGGAGAATAAATAGTTGGAGTCCAGTACTGTTGATGTGCATTCGTTGCCATGGTGATGAGGGCCAATCCCACGGATGGGGAGGGCCTTGTGGTAGTGTGTTCTGGATCTTCTGACATCCAGAACAGTTCTTGGTCACGTCCAAAATGTGTACATTGATTCCTGGCCACCACATATAGGTACGGGCAAGACCGTTCATCCTTACGGTACCAAGGTGCCCCTCGTGCAGTTCCTCCAGCAAACTGGAGCGTAGCTTGGGAGAAATCACAATTCGTGAGCCACACATTACTGTTCCCGGCCACAGAAACAACTGCTCCTTCCTCGCTGAGAAGACTGGAAACAATGAGTTATCCCGCGCTGGTCATCCCTTTACCGTGATGTCATACACTTTTGACAACGTAGAGTCCTTGCGTGTTTCCTTTTCATTGAGACTGTTTGTCACTGATAATTGTTCAACTATTGTTGTGTGAAATACCTCTGCTGAATCTATTAGTGTAGTTATCTCGGAAGACGGTATTGGTAAAAGTGGCAACCCATCTGCTTTGCCATTTTGCTCGGTCAACTTGTGTTCAATGTCATACATGCTTACTACTAAGAACAGAGACTATCGTTCCAGCCTTTGTTCTGTCATCACTGAACGCTTTTTCTTGGAAAAAAAAATACAGGAGAGGCTGATAATCAGTCAACAAGGTAACCTTCTCGCCATACAGGTGGTGACTGAATGTCTTGACTCCACTCGCGAGGTGTATTGCCTCTCTGCCAATGTGTGCGCAGTTGCGTTCAGCTATTGGTCTTTCTGAGCCACCTGGAAACTTGTGCGATAACTCAACTCGTATCCCATGGGGCGAGACATTACAAGCCAGTCGGATTGGTAAGGAACGGTCAAAGTGCGCTAACACCCCTTCTGAAGTTATGATTATTATAGTTTCTTGAAACAATTTCTCACAGCTCTCAGTCCATTTCCATTTTGTTCATGTCTGTAATAGTTCAGCTGCTGGGTGTAAGAATGTGAATATTTTTGGCATGAACTTGTCGTAATTTTTCACTAATCCAAGATATGCTCTCAGGTGAGACACGTTTTTGTGTGGTGGTGCCTTAAGCATCGCTTCTATCTTGTCTTGAAACATGTGTGAGCCATCATTATTGATCACAAGTCCACAGTATGAAAAATCATTTTTGAAAAACTCACATTCCTATCGATTAGCTCTGAACCCATATTCTCGAAACCTGGAGAGCACTTAATCAAGATTAGAAATACGTTCGTCGTCAACTTTACCGGTGACAATGATGTCATCCAGGTAACAGACTCCCTGGAGCCCCTGCAGGACCTGGTCTATTGCCCATTTCCAGATTACAGCTGATGCTATCCGAAAAACCAACCTTTTGTAGTGGTAAAGTCCTTGCTGTGTATTTATTGTCAGGTAATTCCTGAATGATCCATCGATTCTCTTTTGGAGATAAGCTTAGGTAAATCGATTTCTGAGCAATATTTTTCACCTTTCAGGAAAGCAAATATGTCCTCAATGCGAGGGGACGGATAATGCACTGTGCAAAGAACTGGGTTAACAACCACTTTAAAATCACCACATATGAGCGCCTTGCTTGGTTTTCTTGGTTTTGTGCTGGATGTGTTCTTTATCATTGGAACAATAGGCGTGGCCCATTCACTACAATCCACCTTTCACAGGACCTCAATCTGCGTCAGATTTTTCAACTCTGCCTCTAATGTAGGACGGATTGTATATGGCACCAGTCTGACTTTGGAAATTTTCGACATGCATTATCCTCAACACAATCCTTGCCTTAATTCCACTGAAGTGTTACTCTTCCTATCGTGAACACCTCCACAGAGTCAGTAAGTATTTGTGACAGGCTTTCAGTTGTAGTCTTATTGCCCTCCTTTGTTGTCACATCTAGTGCCTTAATGGAATGCCAATCCAACAGGATTTTCCTGAGACATCCACGGTCCGGCAATGGTGGCCCTCCATTTTACGGTATATAGAGATTTATTTGCTGTGTTTTATCTCTGTAGGTCGCTGTCACTTTAATTTTGCTGTCGGGACGCACTATATGACCCGTGTAAGTGTTTAGTAGAAGTTTAGTTCGTTTCAAAGGTATGTGCGAAAGAGGCTTTTGTAGTCGGGTACAGAGATCACCGTTAAAGCTGAGCCTGTGTCCAACTCCATTTTCAGTGCACGCCCGCCACTTGTGAAGTGATCCAAATTACTCTTCAATCATCTCTATTTCACCAGTGAATCTGCGGACATGAAAATTCACTTTTGTCGGTGTCGTTTTTATCAGACTACCTTTTTTTTCCATTTTGTGTAATTTGTTGTATTTTCCTTTCTAAGGTTTATTGCTTCTCTGTATTTTGCACTTTATCTACTGCTGACTTGTATTGCATACTCTGCCAATGTGGCCCTGTTTGCCAAAGTTTCTGCATGTTTTCCCTTTAACATGACAGTAATTCGGGCCATGTGACCTGTTTCCACAAAGTTAACATGTCCTTCCGGCATTTCTGTTCATTCACATTTTATTTATGGCACATTCCAGAGATTTTTGTTGTATCTCTGAAGCACCCTGTGCCACTGTTTCCGTTAATATCGGAATGTTAAGCGATTTCTCGAATGTAAGCTCTCTTTCACACAGATACTTCTTCTGTGTCGTTTCACAGTTCGTGCTACACACTAACCTGTCACGCAGTGCTTCCGGTAGTCCATCTCCAAATTGATAATGTGCTATTAATTTGCGCAATAGAGCACAGCATCCAGAAGTGCTTTTATTTTTGTTCTGATTCCGATAGTGATGACCAGTTGTCTGGGGTGTAAATGCTGTTCGAGCGTGCCTACTATTTGTTTAAACTTTTTTCAGCTGGCTTTTCAGGGGTTAACAAGCTCCGTACAAGGCGGTATGTTTTTACTCCCATAATGCTGAGGAAGACCACAATGCTTTCTTTTCATTCGTTAGCCTCACAATATAACTCCATTCTTTCAACTAGGTTGCCCAGTCTTCAATGCACCATCAAATGTTGTAATGGTTCCAATCAGCGTCAGCTTTGTTATGTTAATCTAGTCTAGTCTCCCCTTTGTTTTCTTTTTGACTCAGGTGACTTTTTTTTTACTAGCGCCACGAGCGCACACCTTGGTGTCTAGATGCGTGTGTATCATTCCTTTTTATTTTGCCTACGGGGCAGCCAGACCATCAGGCTCGGGGGTCAGCGCCGGTTGTGGTCTCGCCTGGACGTTCTGCGGCTTTGACTGTTTCTCTTGGTCTCCCTACGTTCTTGACCCCGGCTGTTCTCCCGTTTCCTTTCAGACTCGGAGCCTCGCCCTTCCTCCTTCCCCCACTCCTTGGCTCGTTCATTATGCTCTTCTTACGAGTGTCATTACCAATTAATACACGGCTTTTCGATACGATGTAGGTTCATTAACCTCGTCGCCAACTAGTTGTATATATGGCATGGTTACACAACAATGCTATTAATTAAAACGCTGTAGACGCCAGCTGAAGTTCAGGGTGCTTTACTTGCAGAAACCGAACTCGGCACACATGTACAGATCGATACACGCCTGATAGTGCATGCTCAATACGTGCCTATTAGCGCATGCAGCGACGTTGCCCTACAACGAAAAGTAGTTCCTTATTGTACTGTCGTATATACAGAACAGGCGTTATGAGCTTTTTCTAGTTGTTTAGGATCTACCATGAACGTTGCGAGAGATATCTACCCCGGCGACCAAAACTGCTCGCAATTTCTACTGTTGCTGTGCCGATGCACACAATGGTATGAGTGGTTCGTGTTGTCCAAAAGTGAATCGCCATCTCCTTTGTTTTGGTGACAATTAGGAATACATTTCTGCAATTCCATGTCTCACATATGCATGTTTTTGCACCTTCTGTCTTTCCACCGTCTCATGGTCTATTGTGACGTGCCCCACCATTGCCGTTTCTTAGACAGACTTGAGAATATGATTGCTCTGTATATTGGCCCTGTGGCCGTTTGTTAACCGAGTGTACAATAGTGGGGTCAACACAAAAGTCTGGGTGGCACTTGTGTTAATGATGCTGGAGATGCTGGTATAATTGTGCATCCTGTATATCTGTAGTTTGTTGATTCAGAAGTCCAGCACAATTTTCTACGTTTTTACACTAGAATACTTACAACGATCCGTCGCCGTCTTCTGGCAAATGTCTGTAGGGCAGTAGTGTTGAATACCAAACTGAAGTCTAAAACAGCATTCTGACACAAATGTACCTTTTGTACCAAATGTTACAGATACATTTAACTGTGATGGCATAGTTCATAAGGCCTTGGAATTATAAACCACATAAAGTCGTAGAGTCATAAACTACATCCTCGATTTGATCTACACCCGGACAACAGCCCTCCATACGCCAGAATCCATGCAACTATGCACACTTCGCTTAGCTTTGAAATCGAGTTCATATGAAGCATGTGGCTGGCAGGTGATATTAGGACCTCACGATGTCTTACTGAAGAGTCGCCCTCGCATGATCCCTTGCAATCATTGATGTTTCCTCCTTAACACATGACCTCTGTTTATAATGTTACACACGAGTAGTATTAGTTATGAAATTGAGTCGGCTTTTTATACATAAACAATGAAACGGTATTAACCTCTACTCAAAAATAACGAAAAGTAAACCAACGAGTAACTTAAACGGAAGTAAATAGTGTTTTGCTTCTATAGCTATCAAACATTCGAACTAAGAAAGAATTCTTAACAGAGCTTATTCAAGAACAGTTTTCAAGTAGTAGTTTGAAAAATCCATGTGATTTATGAAATAATAGAGAAGAGAGACTTCCCGAACCAGCGATGAGCCAAGCATTGAAACAAAAAGTCGAAACTGCTGACGCAGATTCCAGCCGCTAACAGAATTCTTCGAAGATACCGAGGAATAAGATCTCTCAAATTAACTGAGCTTTCGCCGGAAGTGGTCCTCACACACCCGAGACTTTGCAAGGTTTAAGCAAAAGTGCGTGCCAGACCTCACATCAATCAGGTCGATACACGCTGAACAGTGTTGATGCCGACCCACTTCTTTGCTTTCGCACGAATTTGGTATCTCTTCAGTTTCTCTCTTTCCGTCTAAGATCTCGTAACCACTATTTGTGACTGCCAACAAATCACGGTCTCCGTTTTATACCAGGGGAACCTGGCATCACGTAACATTATATCAACCCATTATCATGAGACAATTACTTCATGCCCATCACAAGATAATTACATCACTCTCAAGGGACAACTAACACGTCCTCCTAAAATGTAAATTTTGTTCCATAATTTACAAAGTATGCAAATGTATAACATTTGCAAAATGCACAATATACATACAATTCGCATACGGCAATCTACAAACTAATATAACATATGGAAGAAGTGTCTATAAATATCAAAATTCGTTTCCAAAAATATTACACTGCAAGTTTAATATTTGGACAGACAGTTGGCTATTACATTATCTTTGCCTTGAATGTTAGCTATTAAGTGATCATATTCTTGTAAAAACAGCCTTGTTGTTGAACTGGAGTTTGATTTGTCTTTTTAACTATTTCCCTAAACCAAGCCCAGACCTAAAACGGGATCAAGATACGCCACATTGGCATAGCTAAATTCACTTTTGGATTAATTAACAATTAAGTTAGCTTCTGAAGCAGTTTCCCAAGGCAGAGATATGCGCTTCTCAAGGGTCATTCACTGGGACTAAATCATCAATATGGGCATCTGTATGTTTTCACTCTTGAATAAATGAATTACTAATTCTCTGAAAATTTCCTGCAGCATTGTACATTACAAATGGCAAAACATGTATTCATATAACCCAGATGGCGTTACTAATGCAGAAATTTATCTACCTTTATCCGACAGTGGAACACATCAATACCCTTTGATCGAACTTTGTAAAAAACCTAGTTTTTTCGACCTTGTCCACACAGTCATCTACTCGAGGGATTGGATATGCATCAGTTTTTGTTACAGCATTCAGATTTCTGTAATCAACACAAAATGGATCACTAGCATCTGGTTTAAGCACAATGACACAAGGTGATCTTCATTCAGAAGTAGAGGGTCTAATAATATATTTTGCAAACACTTTTTCAGCAATTCCACACTTTTCCATGTCCATTCGACATGGATGTAGCATTATTGGTTTGGCGTTTCCACATCTACATCATGCAATGCTACTGTGGTTCTCTTTGGAATATCGGGAAATAAATTCTTAACTTTCATAATTAACTGTTTCATTTGTTGTCACTTCTGTGGCTGTAGATGAGCGAAGTTTTCATCAATATTTTCCAAAATCGTCGAATTGGGTAGTCTGGAGAAACCAATATTCGTTTTAAAATACCCTCAGATGGATCAGCTACAAACTTTCCAGGGAGATCAGACACGTTGTTATTGACACCAAAAGTCAAAGTGCCAGACTAGTTTTCATAATCTGGTTTTAGCACGTTTACATGACAAAGCTGCTTTGGCCTTCGTCGATCTGGTATTTTTATCACGTAGTCCACATTATTAACTTTAGATATAATCTCGTAAGAACCATGAAATTTACTTTGTAAAACGTTCTGTTGCACAGGGAAACGAACCATCACGTTATTTACCGGCTTAAATGTCCTCATTTTGGCTTCCTTGTCATAGCAAGTTTTCATTCATTCATGATCAGATTTTAAGTTTTCCCTTACTATGCTACAAGCTTTTTGTAATCTTTCCTTAAATTTGAAAACATAATCAAGGAGTTAGTCTGTAGGACCTTGTTAACACACTGATCTTCAAAGCTCGTCGGACTCTATGCCCAAACAAAAGTTCAAAGGGACTAACGCCCTTGGACCCTGCACTGTAACTTACTGGAAACAAAAGTAAATGACTCCCTCATCCGAATCCTTCTCATTTTCAACAAAAAATGTCTTTATCATGGTTTTGAGGGCAGAATGGAATCTTTCTAATGCTCATTTTATGTTGATTTAGCTAACACCTCAAGAGTTGGCAATGCCAGAAATTCCCCAATATCCATTGTTGCAGATATTCACACACAAACCAAAAAGATTCGATTATTCCCCCCTTCCTAATCAGATTGATAATTAAGCAATCAATTAAGCACGAAATTTGTTCTTGTGCTGGACGAGTCCGTAATTGTTGTTATACAACAGCAGCAGTAGATATTAAATTGAGTTGGGTAGTTAAATAATAAACAAAGAACATTCATTAACCTCTACTCAAAACATCGAAAAGTAAACAAATGACTAACTTAAACCGAAGTTAGTTTTATGCATTTATATTTATCAAACATTCGAATCTGGAGAGAATTCATAACAAAGACTATCCAAGCATAGTCTTAAAGAGGTACTTTGAATCGTCCAAGTGATTTATGAAGTTATTGGAAGGAGAATCTTCCAGAACCAGCAATGAACCGAGCCTTGAAGAAAGGACGAAACAGCCGACGCAGATGCTAGCCGCTAAATGACTTTTCTAAGGATTCCAAAGAATTAGATTTAATGAATTAACTGACCTTTCCCCAGAGGTGATCAATCCACACCCTAGACCTTGCAGGGGTTAATCAAAGACGCGTGCTCACTTCACGTCAATGACCTCGATACACAGAGTACGCCCGTTGATTCTTCCCCAAATCTTTGGGTTCTGTAGAGTATGGGCTTAAGACTGTTGATGCACGTTGAGAAGAAGCTTGGATGCAAAGCACAGTACCAAGAACTCCAATAAATTTGACACTGTATGGGACATTGGAAAAAAGTTGAATTTCCCCATGGGGATGAATAAAGTATCTATCTATCTATCATCTATCTATCTATCTATCTATCTATCTATCTATCTATCTATCTATCTATCTATCTATCTATCTATCTATCTATCTACTAGCTCACTGGAACCAGGACAGTCGATGTCCCTGGGGAATATTTGTGGGTCATGATAACATAGGTAACCCCCTGGCTCGCTCGGCTCGTTGTCGTCCAGCGGGAGCAGCCGTCGGCACCGACAAACTGGGTAATCAGCTGTTGTGGATGTTGTGTGATGTCCCCGCCTCGCCCAAAAATAGACAGTACACCATATGCGATTAAATGAGTACACTTTATAAAGATTACTATAACTAAGTGATTAATAACGATACAGTATATATGAAGGAAAAGAAAGTAAAGAAAAGGATCCAATTTATCAAAGTCCAAACCACTTCGTGCACAACCGTTGGAGCTCAATTACTGAAGTCTTCTGGCCACAATCCGAGCCCCTCCGAACTCCTCGACTCGCAGCTCAGAACCTCCCGAAGTGGTCAACCAAGCACATCTTTCTTCGTCTTCTCTCCTCGGGGTACCTCTTGACCTTGGACCACCGCTTGGGGTCAGTTCTTGGCCCAGTTTACAGCCTCGCGTTGTCTCTCTCTCAAGCCCTCGCGCCGATTTCCCCAAAAGAACGCCAACAATAGCTTACACACACAGAAGAAAGAACAACATCAATCCCAATTGGTTTACAAAGGAATACAATTCTCGTTATCAGTAAATTTTAACCCAAATAAGCTTCCAGCACACTCTCGCAACGAAGAAGCATTCCTACTTTTAACAAAACAAAGAAGCCATTTTGATTAACATACACAGTAACAAAGAAAAAGAAGAAACCCCTTTACTCTCTCCCACCACCAAATTAAAGTCATATCCTCATGACGATTAAATAACTCGCCACCTATCCTGCCAACACACCCTAACCCAAGCACAAACAGTGACATCTCCCCACAGAGTAAACCTCACGCCCTGTTCCTCAGGCGCTACATAGGCCAACTATCTGGGAGTTCTCTAACCCTTCTGAGACCTCCGTACTCCTTCACCTAAACCTTTCAGGTTAGGACACAACTGGGGATACCTCGGGCCCACTACCAACTCCTCTCTCAAACTCTCACTCATGCCCCCCACTGCACACACCTAACCCTCCCCACTACACCTGACTCAGTGGGAGAAGGGCCAAAGGTCTCTTCCTCAATCAAGGGAATGTCAGCAAAAGGCAGCATGTACCACACATCGAGCACATCTTCCTTCGTATCCGTATTCTTCCTCATTTCTGCTATTTGTAACTGCTGCTTGATCTTCTCCAAACGGAAATACGTGGCTGCAGTCTCTGCAGCCTCCTGAAATTGAGATATCAGCTTCTTCTCTGGCCCCTGCAACTCTCGCCACAGGCTCTGCACTTATGACTCAGGCGTCCCGGCTATCTCAATCTGGAACGCAGTTACTCCAACAGCTTCTTCCACCCGATCTGAAAAGCAGCCGTTAAAGATTGATCGGCCTCCAGTTCAGTATTCACTGCACTTATCTCCAGCTTTTTCTTCCTCATGACTTCTTCCAGATCACATTTCAGGTTTTCCACTTCATTTGAACTGTCGATGGTCATCTTCAGGTTCGCTTCAAGCTTCCGCTTCCCTCTTCCGAGATTTGTTCGCAATTTCTTCACCTCCGAAAACTCCCCTCTCCAGGCTCTCAGCTTGCTGTTGCCCTCAGTCAGACAACTTTCTTTGTTCTCTCCAACTTGTAAGTCTTCCCACTGGTTCCAGATCACTCTCTCCAATCTCTCAGTCTTCATTTCAAACTTGACTCTGTAGAGACTGTCCCTCACGAGCTGCGACCTTCGCCAGCCCTGGCACGTGTCCAGAAAACACTTTAACTCTTTAGCTGTCAGCAGAGCCTGCAACAACCTCACTTCATATTCTCCCGAGGCAAATCCAAATACCAGGAGGTCATCCACATGCACCAAAACTCCAAACACCTCCACATCCCCTATGGTCTTCCACATGACGCGCGGGAAGTTTGCAAGGGCTCTGGATATGCCCTGGGGCATTTTTTCGGACGGGAAGACTCCTAGGGAACTTATAACGTCCGTTTTTTCCTTCTCGGCCCCACTCATCGGGATCTGGCAACATCCACTCCTCAGATCCAGCACCTTAAACCACTTCGTACCACTCAGACAGGCCATCGCCTCTTCGGCCCTCAGGGCCATATTCTGGTCACTGGCAGTGCCCCTCTTCAGCGCAACATAATCCACACACACGCTGCCTACGTCTTCCACGGCTTCAGGGGCTAGTCGCCGCAACCTCTCTCTCACCCAGGTGTCTTCAGCAGTCAACTCCCCTCCCTTGTGGTATTTCGCAGCGTCCACGAAGGGGCTCTCACCCTCAGATACTTCCCCCTGGCCATACCAACACCGGCTCTTGTTTGATTTCGGTATCGGCCCAATGCTGCTACACACGTCCGCACAAACAGCTCGAAAGTCTGGGTGCATCGACAATGCCTCCAAACAGCTCTCACCCGCCTCCTCCGGGCAGGCCCCCAAGCGCACCAGCAGGATATTGGTTATCTCCAGAACCGAAACGCTGCCCGTCTCAACAGTGTCCGGACAAATCAGCATTAACGATTCACGAACCTCAGTCACCCCCACATTTGCCTCTAAGTACTCAATTTTTACTGACCAACAATCGTCGTCTGGATAATCACCGGCACTGGTGCCCTAAATCTCCAGTGCCCACAATGTGGCTAAAATTGTCTCAGGGCAATAGTACTGCTGATCGATATATGCTGCTGCCGTACACTTCACTGCTGCCAGTCACATGTATGATTTTATACTATGCCTCCACGTATATGACGCATCCAGTCCTCCACTCATCCATCCATACTGTTGAGGATAAAACTAGTAGCGTTTTACACCGGGTACTGATCAGTTAACTGATTATGTTAGTGTAGCTTTTGTGCAGGAGAGAAAAACGCTAAGTGGTGCCTAGCTTCCATAGACTTTTTCTACCAGTAACCATTGCATTCTCCAGTTGGCGACTCCGTAAATCACTGCGCAGGAGTTCCTGACTTCCAAATCCACACCTTTTGCCTGCTCCTTATCCGGTAAGAGACACTTCCTGTTTCCTTCACCGATATGTGAGCTTAGTCTTTACATTAAAGCCCAGCGTAGGCAGTAACTTCCAAACTGACCTTCTCGTGGACCCTCTACAATCGATCTCCACGTGGAATAACAATGTATGACAACCTTCGTTCGACGGACATGGAATAATGACTGGTTCTTCTGGGCTTTTCTCTTGTGAGCCTCCTCGCATCCTTCCTCTCATAGTAATGTGATCTCCACCAGGATAAAATGTTTGCCTTTGATTTTGTTGCATTTAGTAGACTATGGCAAAATCTCTGATTTCAACTACCTCTATAAAATACATCTTCATCACCACATCGGCCTTCATATCTAATTATTTGGCATTTATCATCAGATGTAGCCTCTTTTGATTGCACTGGCATTGCCTCCCCTTGATCAAAATGACATCCCTGTTTCCCTCTCCTCTTTCTGGTCTCTCTTTACGTCTCTGTCATTCCAGTTTGTCAGCGCGGGATAGCGGGGATTTATCCCGGTGTTACGGATAACGACTTGTGTTAAAGCTGTTTTAGCTGCTTTGCACCTTGAGATACTGTGCGTCAGTATATCCCGCAGACGACAAAACAGTCAGTTATGGTCCTCTCTACTTCCCTTGCGTGCAGTTGTGATATTGCTGGGATTATGTCATAAACTGACAGCATGCCAGAAAGAAAAGCCGAACGGCTCCCGTTTCCAAGCTCAATCCAAGTAAGCTTAAGGTTGAGACGATCGCATTTCGTCCAGTGAGTCAACACTAATGTCCCTGATAAAAGTTTTAAGACCTCGTGGTTCTGTACATCTGCTTGAGCCATGTCGCACCTGTCCCCCGTAGAGGGAAATGTGCGTAGGCGGGTGCTTGACATTTCTGGAATGGGTTGCGATGATGTATCCCAATTAATGGACGCACACCACCTACACTGTAGCCGAACCGACAGCCCAGTTTATACCGGACATTTTTGTAAGACCTGCCTAGTTTATTCGCTTGTCATCGATTTCCACGCTGCGAACAGAATACTGCATATTGCTACCTTGAACTGCTCCACTACCGATGACAATGGGAGCTGCAGCTGGTCAGTTCATATGCAGAGACCCATTGAAGAAATATTTGGGGGAATCCCTAGCCTTTTTTTTTGCATACTTTTTGTCCTTCCTCTCGATGCATTCTACAATGGCCACGGGGATCACGTATCACGCCAAAAACTTGAGCAGACATGGAGTAGATCATGTTGTTACGGACATGTCATAAGTTTTCCTCTAAGTTTAGTTCTGTCGACCTTCTGCAGCCACTCTTCCGTCTCCTTTAGCGTGTCTGTAATGATGATGCATTCTCTCGCTGCATTAAATCGCTTACTGAGACATTTTGCTGGGTTGTCGTCAATGGATGAAAAGTCTTTACTTCGTATTTGAACGCTCAAATTGCTCGTAGCGTAGCATTTTTTTTGATATCCATGCAGCTGGGCTTCTTGGCCTACCAGATCGCTACGTAGTCATCCCAGACTAGCTAACTACGTTGTCCAGGATTTCCAATACCTAAGTTGCGTGGACGTTGGTTGCAGTGGCTATTGAGATGTCATGCGTGAACACCCAGATGCTGTACCAAAGGCAGGGTCACAGGTTACGTCTGTTGCTGATAATATGAGAAGATACAAACCCATGAAAAACAAGATAGTGCAGCCGATTGGAATCCCTTTTTGGATGTCTTGCCACCTGATTATAAGGTGCTCTGAATTGAAGCGGAGTTTAATCCTTCTAGCTAGCTGGTAATTATGTCTCGCGTTACTGGTGTGATAAGTCTGGGTGAGGATTGTAGCATTGAATCGTCGGCGTTGGCTAGGACACCAGATGACTGTTGTCTTTCACTTCCCTGGCCTCAATTCGCTGCTGATTGAGATGTATTCAAGAAACACTGAAAAAAATCGGGATGTCATCTTTCTGGGTGGAGGTGCTGAAAAACTTCTTCTCGATTGAGGGAAGTTCATTACTGGAAGGATCAGACAAAAGTAAATTGTAGGGACACGAAATGAGTTTTTTAATTCAGTATGTTTTTTTTTAATGAGAACACGTGGCCAAATGCACTCGCCAGCAAAACCTGAACCTGATTCGGAGAAGGGGAAAGAAAATAGATGTAAGAAGCCAGCCTTCTCGCAAGCACGGATAAGACTACCTTGCACTTCAGGCTGAGGAGGGAGGTTGTTTAAAACGGGATGATTGTAGAAGTATGTTCTTCCTTGGGGACAAGACACCCTTCAGATAATTTCCAGCATAGTACTATAGAGCCTTTCGTTCAAATCATCCACAATCTCTTCTACAAACAACGGAGGAGTTTTGGGATTTCTTATATCGTCGACAGGTCTGCTCAGAGGCGGTTGGTAATTTTGCTGTCTTGCTGATATTCTGGATCTCCTTTCACATTGACTCAGCCACGCTCAGATTATTTGCTCGCATTCTTGTTTGGGGATATTTGTGGTTTGAATTCTTCTCCCTGATTCCTACAGTGATCGTTGTTTAATGCCCGCGTTAAAACCTTCAGCTCCTGGTGTCCATGTTGCTTTCATGGGAAGTTATTTATTCCACACCGTCTGCAAGCAACAGTTCCTCTGAAGGCGTGTCGAATGTGTCGTACTGTAGACCAGGTATGGATGGCATAGCTGGTCGTGAGAGATCGCATTTCATTGGTTTGCTATTCAGTTAATTGGCATCGTCATCTCCATAGCATCGCTCGCAGAAATTGCAGATCGTGAGCAACAGGGCGGAGCATAGAAATCATTGACCGTGACGTGATCCGGTTCTGAGTTGGATTTTTTCCGCAAAAGTGCCAAAGATTGCGGCGCTGTTAGTGCCAACATTGGAAAGCGCTTCACAGATAATTGCCATCATTCTTAGGTACACTGCTCCATGCTGTTTTATATTCTAGGCAGTAGTAGTTTAATACAATACCTTTAACCAGGGTTGTCCAGTTTTCAGAATATATATCTGGATAACGACACACCGGGTCAGGACACAGATCTCTCAGTGGGTGAGCATCTCAGGGACAGTAACCGCCGCTCCCTGGCCTTTAGCATTATGATGGAAAAGGATAAAAACAGAGAGGACAGGGAAATTTTTAATTGGGGAAGGGCAAATTATGAGGCTATAAGGCTGGAAATTGCGGGTTTCAATTTGGATGATGTTTTTGCAGGGAAATGTATTATGGAAATGGGGCGATGTTGCAGGATCTCTTGCATGATGCTAGGGATAAATTTATCCCGGTGAGGACGACAAAGAATGATAAGGTGAAAGAGCCAGGGGTGACATGTGACGTGGAAAATCAAGTCAGGTGGAAGTAGGCAGCATACATGAGGTTTAGGAAGCAAGGATCAGATGGGTCGATGGAGGAATATAGGGCAGCAGGAAAGGAGCTTAAGAAGGGGCTGAGAAGAGCAAGAAAGGAGCATGAGAAGGCCTTGACCAGTAAGGTAAAGGGAAACCCTAAGGCATTCTTCAATTATGTGAAGAACAAAACGATGACAGTTGTGAAAGATGAAGAGATAAAGGTGGGAAGATGTGCCTGGAGGCTGTGGAAGTGAGCGCGGTCCTTAAATAATACTTCTCTTCGATATTCGCCACTGAGAGGGAACTTGATGACTGTGAGGGCAATATGAGTGAGGTTGATGTTCTGGAGAATGTTGATATTAAGGGAGAGGAGGTGTTGGAGTTGTTAAAATATATTAGGGCGGATAAGCCCCGGGGCTGCTCAACGAGGCGAGGGAAGAGATTGCTGAGAATCTGGCTAGGATCGTTATGTCCTCGTTGTATGGTACCGGAAGATTGGAGGGAGCCGAATGTTGTCGGTTTGTTAAAAAAAAAGGTAGAAGGGATAGACCGAGTAATTATAGACCAGTGAGCCTTATTCTGTGTTCGGAAAGTTGATGGAAAAGATCCTTAGAGATAAGACCTATGGGCATTTAGTATATCATGGTCAGATCAAGGACAGTCAGCATGGCATTGTGAAAGGCAGATCGTATCTAATGGCCTTATAGAGTCCTTTGACGAGGTGACCAGGCATATAGATGAGGGTAGTGCAGTGGGTGTTATCTAAATGTACTTTAGTAAGGCATATGTAAATTTTCCACGCGGTAGTCTTATTAAGAATGTCAGAAGGCATGGGATCAAGGGAAGTTTGATCATGTGGATTCAGAATTGGCTTGCCTGCAGAAGGCAGAGTGTCGATGTGGACGGCTGTAACTGGTGGTGTCCCACAGGGATCTGTTCGGGGACCTCTACTTGTCGTATGTCTTATTAACGACCTGGATGTGTGGGTAGTAGTGTGGTTTGGCAAGTTTACAGACCACACAAAGGCTGGTAGTGTTGTAGATAGTGTAGAGGATTGCCGAAGATTGCAGAGAGACATTGATAGGATGCAGAAGTGGGTTGAGAAGTGGCAGGTGTTCATCCCGGGGAAGTGTGAGGTGGAACACTTTGGAAGGACAAATTCCAAAGCAGTGTACAAAGTAAATGTCAGGATGTTTGGCAGTGTGCAGGAGCAGAGGGTTTTGGGGGTACATGTCCACAGAACCCTGAAATTTGTCTCACGGTAGATAGGGTATTTAACAAAGCTTGTGGGGCATTAGCTTTCATAAGTCGAGGGATAGAGTTTAAGAGTCGCGATGTAATGATGCAGCTCTATAAAACTGTGGCTAGAGTACACTTGGAGTACTGTGTGCAGTTCTGGTAGCCTCACTATAGGAAGGATGTGGAAGCATTGGAAATGGAACGGAGTAGATTTACCAGTATGATGACTGGTTTAGAGAGTATGGACCATGATAAGAGATTAAGCGAGCTAGGGCTTTACTCTGAGAGAGAAGGAGGATGAGAGGAGACCCGATAGAGGTGTACAATATATTCAGAGGAATAGGTAGAGTAGATAGACAGCACCTCTTCCCATGGGCACCACTGCTCAGCACAAGAGGTCATGACTTTAAGGTAAGGGGAGGGAAGTTCAAGTGGAAAATTAGAGGAAGGTTTTATTTTATTCAGAGAGTGGTTGGTACTTGGAATGCACTGCCTGAGTCCGTGGTGGAGTCAGATACACGAATGAAGTTTAAGAGACTACCGGACAGGTATGTGTAGAACTATATGTTGGAGTTTTATATGGTAGGCAGGTTTTGAGGGTCGGCACAACTTCGAGGGCCGAAGGGCACGAAATGCGCTGAACTATTCTATGTGTTATGTAAAGATCAATTCAAAAGCCTGGACCTGAATAGAGAGGAACAGAGAGAACGTGGTTGTGCATTATAGCGGTGAAGAACATGAAGTGTCAGATCCCTGAAAGATTTCACCTATCATTCTGCCTGGACTCCTGTTTCATCAACTCCGTCCTTCTGTGAATGCAGGCTGTCAGCACCTGTATGGAACTGATTCTGATGCTGAAGAGATAAGACCCCTGTAAGTGTTACAGAAGGCAGTTTTCCAAGTCTCCATTCCGAATAAGGAAGTCACTTCGGAAGATTGATAATGTAACAATCTTGGAACCATTACTTTTCCTTCAATATATCCTGATTTAGCTAAAATGAGAGGGGAAATGGACTGGCAGACAGGTGTACCAGCAGATTTTTGGATTGAGGAGGGCGAAAAATGTACATTTTATTGTCTGTCGCAATAGTACTCTCGCTCTCGATATTTCTGCCTAACAATGTTCTATGCAAACAATTGTATTAAATGTGTCAGCTTCTCGAAAGATCCAGATAAGAAAGGAGAAAAATAAAACAACAACAACGACAAGGGTTGTGCCTGGTTACCGCTACTCTTCGCATTATAACTGCAACCATTAGCTCAATATATCAGAAAAATGAAGATATCTGGGGAATTACTATTAAAGTGACAGAGCATAAATTGGCTTGTTATGCGGATGACATTTTGATCCATCTAGGGCAACCAACATACTCTTTCCCAAAATTGATGCAACCCTTTGAACAATGTAGTCAATTATCAGGATACAAGATCAACATAGATAAATCCCAATTACTTTCATATGACTATAGCCCACCGAGAGAAATTGAAAGTAGATATCCCAGGGCATGGCACAAAGAGTCTTTCAAATATTTGGGAATCCTTATGCCAAAAGATTCGGCAAAATTATCAGAATATAATTATTAGTGTTTATATAAAATATAAGTAAGATATGGCAAGGTGGAACTTGATTCCTTTTTTCATTCTCAGTTCAAGGATTTAGTCAATTAAAATGCATATACTGCCCAGACAGTTATATCCCTTTCAGACCCTACCAATAGAGATTAATCAAAATCAATTCAATGAATGGAACAAGGTGTTATCAAGGTATATTTGGCAGGGTAAAAGGCCTAGAGGTCATCTCAAAACTTTGCAATTAGCAAAGGAAAATGGTAATAAGGCCTACCTTATCTTAGAAATTATTATTTTGCAAAACAGTTGAGAGCTGTGATATGTTGGTACAACCCAACATATGACGCTCAATGGAGAAGCATTGAGGAGCTGTTACTTCCCATCCACATGCAAACAATGTTGGCTGATAATACAAACTGCAAAGGTACATAAATACTATTGATAACCCATGGGTGAAATTGACTCTTAAAATATGAAAACTTACTGAAGAAAATACAGTCTAGAGTGAGATATTGCAATTTTTAAATGGTGTGCATATGACTCGGATTTTACACCAAATAAATTGGATGCTAGATTTAAGGACTGGACAGCTACCGGAATAACAGTTCTTTGCAACATAATGAAAGAAGGAACACCGTTCAGTTTTGAAATGCTTAAAGAGAAATACTTATTAGTATGACAAGATTTTTATCTGTATTTACAGATGCGACAATATGTTAATAAGACGCTTAAAATGTAACCAAGGAAAGTACATACTTGATAGAGTTATTTAAAAAAACATCTAATTCAGATAACGGTATTATAATCATTTCAAGCATGTATAAGGGGTTGTCCAATCTTAAAACATATTCTACTTTATGCATTAAAACAAAATGGGAGAAGGAAGGAAGAATAATTACATCTGAGGAAGAATGGACAATAATATGGAGGTATCAATGGAAGTGTACCAGTTCACAGAAATGGGGGGAGTTTGGATGGAAAAAGTTGATAAGGCATTTTATTACACCCTCTCAGAAATCCCATTATGATAGTAACCTCCATTTTGCTGGAGAAATTGTGGAAATCAAAATGCAAATTATTATCATATTTTCTGCGACTGCCCTGTTATCAAAAACTATGGGAGGGGGATACACAGTGTCCTACAAGACATCTTTACATGTGAAATACTCTTATAGAGTAAGACAATATATTTTGGATATTTTCCTCAAGAATGGTTGAAAAAGGATCAATATTTAATGAATATACTGTTGGTGGCTGGTAAAAAGTCTCTTACTAGGCAATGTATAAACACAGTAGAGTTTGAACAATTTGATTCATACTGGGCAAAATGGCTTAACCACATATTGCCTCACAGGTATGATTTTATTCTCGTAAATCAATGAATATTCCCATAATTCAAAAAAGAAAAAAATACTCTACCTATTTATAGATTTTTTTTCCGTTTGCTTGTTTTTTTCCCGACTGCTTACTATAAGTGTATACCTCAGACAGCTACATTGTGGAGATATGTGAAATACATATATATATATATATATATATATATATATATATATATATGTACTATGTCTGAAATACATCTTATGGAAATTTTTGTTTAATGATGAACTTCAATGACAAAAATATTTACAAAAAAAAAGAAAGTTTCTGCGCTAACCAGTCCACTCTCCGGTTGGCGGGTCACCAATTCACTGCCCTGGAAATTCTGATATCCAGATCCACACCTCCCGCCTGCTCTGTATCCAGCAAGCTACTCTTTCTGCTTCCTCTCCCAGTATGCAAGCTGCGAGTTCTTGTTCTTTTCATTGATGTCCAGCGCAGACAGAAAGCTTAATATGACCTTGCCGTGGAAAATCTACAGCTGAGTTCCATGCGGAATATCCATGTATGACAATCTTTGTACGTACGCCTTCCTCTCGTGAACTTCCTCGCATCTTTCCACCCATTATATTGTGATCTCCAAAAGGATGATATTTTTGACTTTGGTTTTGTCATATTTTCAGTCCAGAGCACGATTTCTGGCTTGTACTACCTCCCTGAAATGCAGCTTCCTCTCCACAACAACACAGCAGTTTTCATTTAGGCCTTTTGGATATCACTGGCATTACCTCTCCTTGGTGAAATGACTGCGTTGTTTCCTCTTTCCACCATCTGGTTTCCTTATACACCTCTGTCTTTCCAATGTGTCAGAACGGGATAGTGGAAATTTTACTCGGTCCTACGTAACAATACCGTCTTGTCAATGCGGTATTACATATTTAGGTACCTTGCGTCCGTGTATCCCGCAGACTATAAAGCTGGTAGTTAAGGTTCTTTATCATAGCCTTTCGTTCAATTGAATTCTGCAAGGAAACTGTTAGAAACTGACAGCGTGCCTGAAACGAAAGGCGAAGGGTTCCAGTCTCCAATCTCAGTCCAAGTCATCTTACGCTTGATAAGATCATATTTCATTCAGATGTCCATGGTGCTCCACACCAATGTCCTTGATAAACGGTTTTCGTCATCGCGTTTCCGTACCTCTGCCTGAGCAATGTCAGACCTACCTCGTGTACTTGCATTCCTTTATAGAAGAGCGAATTGGGTAGGCGGGGTTTTGTCGTCTCATGAATGTTTTGCCAATGATGTATCCCCATTGTTGAGCTATCACTCCCTTGCCTGTGACCAAGTTGACGATTCACTTTTGGCCCGATATTGTTGTAACTCCCGATTGCTTTATTGCCTTGTCATCGGAGTCGCATACTGATAACACAACTCTACACATTACTACCTGGAACTCCTCCACTATCGGTGTCAACGGGAGCTGCAGCAGACTTGTTCATATGTAGAGACCCACTGAAGAAAATGTTGGGGAATCTTCAGTCACCTCCTCAAGTGCTTGCTGAGTAAGTTCTCGTTACACTCAACAGTGGCCCCGGGGATCTCGTGCATCTTCAAAAACCAGAACAGCCATGGAGTAGATCACGTAGATTAGGCATGTCTTAAATTTACCTGTCAGTCCAGTTCTGTCGATTTCTGCAGCCACTCTTCGTTCTGCTTTTGTGTGCCGGTGATATTGACGCTGTCTTGCATTGCTACATTAAACCGCTTTCGAAGACAATTCACTGGGTTTTCATCAGTTGACGAAGCGTAGTCTCCTCGTACTTGAAGACATAACTTGCTTGGAGCTTAGCCTTCTTTGTTCACCATGTACCTGGATTTCGTGTCTAACCAGGTAGCTACCTGGTCATCCCAGCACATTTAACTACGTTTTTCAGGGTTCACAATATCTATTTTGCGTGGAAAGGTTGCCGTTGTTATTGTGATTTCATCTGCGAACCGCAGGATACGCTGGCCTCCAAGAGAACGCCACAGGTTACGGGTGTTGCTGCTAATATGAGGACATACAAACCCATGTACTTTTTAAACCCTTTAAACTTCGAACCTCCTGGTTCTCCCTTTGTTTTCATAGAAAGTCATTGTTTCAACATGAACTATTTAAACTCTTTAAACTTTTAAATTCTCGTTCTCCCTTTGTTTTCATAGAAAGTTATTGTTTCCACATTGTCTGCCAGCAAATATTCTTCTGAAGGCATGTTGACTGTTTCATACAAACTTGCAAAAACTTCCATAAAATTCTACGTCCAACCGGGCGAAGCATACAAATTCGTGAATGTGACGTTTTCCTATTGAGATTTGTAAGTAGTCAATAACAGGCGACAGCAGGTGATCAATTCCAAAAACAAACAAACGAACAAATAAACAAACAAACAAACAAAATGCTGGATAGGAACAGAGAGGAACGCAGAGAATGAGTATGTGCATTATGGCTGTGAAGACCATGAACGTTCATATTCCTGACAGATTTCACCTAACAAGCTGGGGGAACTCAACAGGTCGGGTAGCGTCCGTGGGAATGAGCAGTCAACGTTTCGGGTCGAGATCCTTCACCAGCTTGTCTGTACGCATTGATTTGACCAAAGCATCTGCAGTGTACTCTGTGTTTTCACCGAACAATCTGCCCGGACTCCCGTTACATCAGTCCCGTCCCCCAGTGTATACACGGCGGCAGCACCTATATGGAGTCCATTTTGTTCCAGAAGAGATAAGGCCACTTAGTGCTATCTCCTGAGTTCTCCATTCCGGCGAAAATGACATTCACTCGGCCGTTTGGAATGGTAACAATTGCTTAAATCCTATAACTGCCCTTCAATATATCATGATAAAGCTAAAGTGAGAGGGGAAAAAGGCTAGGGAGGCAGGTGTCCAGGCAGAGTTTTGGAATGAGGAGTGTGAAAATTGATCATCCTATTCATGATCGTAATAATATTCCCGTCCCCGATATATCTGCCAATCCTTTTTGTATGGAAGCAATTGTATTTAGTGTGTCATCTTTGGATTCCGAACGACACCAGTGACTCCATGGAACTCCTGTGCATTCAAGCGTGTGAACGGTCAGGGTTTCTTCACAATACAGCGCAACAAATGAACTACGAACTCCGAAATGACCCAAGCTATAGCAGAACCATACTAAACACCAGCCTACGTGGCATCCAAGCCGATAGACTGAGAGAAAAATAGTACTAGACGTTCATTTGAAGACGCTAGAATACAACAACACAGTATAGAGCCTTCAGCCCTCGATGTTGTGCCGAATCACATATTCCTTAAAAATGGTACTAAACCCATAAAACCCGTTACACTGCATTTTTCTTTCATCCACGTACCTGTCCAAGAGGGTCTTAAATACCCCCAATGTTTTTGCCTCCACCTGCATCCCTGGCAAGTCATTCCAGGCACCCAAAACCGTCTGTGTAAAAAAGTTTACCCCTGATGTCTTCACTAAAGTTTCATCCCTTATCATTTTACATATACCCCCGGTGTTTGCTATTTGTGACCTGGGAAACAGTTACTGGCTATCTATCCTATCTATGCCTCTCATAATCGTGTAGACCTCTATCAAGTCCTCTCACATCCTTCTGTGCTCCAAATAGAGAAGTCCCAGCTCTGCTAATCTTCCCTCCTAAGACTTGCTTTCCAATCCAGGCAACATCTTGGTAAATCTCCTCTGCATCATCACCGTAGCTTCCACATCCTTTATGTAATAACGTGACCGGAACTGAACACAATAATCGAAGTATTGTCTCACCAGAGGTTTGCAGAGTTGCAACATGACCTCTCTACTCTTGAACTGAATCTCCCTATTAATGAAGCCTGGCATCCCATAGGACTTCTTCACTATCCATCAACCTGTGCAGCAACCTTGAGGGATGTATGGATTTGAACCGCAAGATAACGCTGTTCATTCATACTCTAAGTAACCGACCATTAACCTTGTATTCAGCCTTCTTGTCTGTCCTTCCAAAATGCACCACCTCAAACATATCCGGATTGAACGGCATCTGACACTTTTCTGCCCAACTGTGCATCCTGTCTATTTCCTCCTGTAACATTCGACAACCTCCCGCTCCATCCACAACTCCTCCAATCTTCGTGTCATGCACAAACGTACTCACCCATCCTTCCACCTCTTCCTCCAGGTCATTTATAAAAATCACAGAGAATAGGGATCGCAGGACAGATCTTTGCGGCACTCTACTACTAACCGACCTCGAGGCAGAATACTATTCTCTGTTTTCTTCCTGTAAGCCATTTTTTAAAAAATTCAAACAACCAAGTTTCCACTGAGCCCATATGCCTCATGACTTTCTGGAGGACTCTCTCGTGGAGGACATTGTCAAATGCCTTGCGAAAATCTAAATAGACCACATCCACCGCCCTACCCTAATCAATTCATTTTGTTAGATCCGCAAAAAAAAAAAAATCAATTAGGCTCGTGAGGCACGACCGTACATTCTCAAAGCCATGATGACTATACTTATGTAAACTGTACTTCTGCAAATGTACGTAGATCCTATAATTAAGAATCTTTTCCAATAGTTTGCAGACCGCCGACGTAAGTCTCACCGTTCTATAGTTCCCAGTGTTTTCCCTATTACCCGTTTTTAAACACGGTAACTACATTTGAAATTCTACAATCCTCCAGCATCACCCCTGCAACCAAAGAAGATTCAATGATCATAGCTATTGCTCCAGCGATATCATCTCTCACTTCGAACAGCAACCTGGGGTATATCACTTCCGGTCCCGGGAACTTATCAAACTTGATGTTCTTAAGAAGATCAAACACTTCATCTTCCTTAATCTCCATATTGTCCACCACACAGGCCTGAGCTATTTCGACCTCACCTTTTTCAAGGTCCTTTTCATTTGTGAATACTGAAGCAAAGTATGCATTTTGGACCTTGCCAACCACTGCCGACTCCAGGCACATATTGCCTTCTTTAAACCCTCTCCAACAGCTCTCGCAAACCTGCCCGCCAGTTTAGGTGCATCCCGTCCTTTTTTTTAGGTCAGACCTTCCGCAGAAGAGATCCCAATTATCCAGAAATCTGAACTCCTGCCCCTGCAACAACGCTTCAGCTACGCATTCGTCTGCCATAATTTCCTGTTCCTACCCTCTCTGTCTCGTGGTACAGGCAGCAATCCCGAGGTTACTACCCTAGACGTCGTGCTTTTTAACGGCTTTCCTAACTCCCTGTATTCCATCTTCCGAACGTCAACCCTACTTCGATCTATACCTTTGGTCCCCACTTGGAACACGGCATCTGGCTTCTCACACTCTTTCCCGAGAAAATAGAGAACTCGATCCGCGATATCGCGTTCCCTGGCACCAGGGAAGCAAGAGATCCTCCGGGATTCTTGATCTCACTCACAGAACCTCTAATTTGTCTCCCTAACTATCGAATCCACTATCACTACTGCTCTCCTCTTATTTAGTCTTTCATTTCTGAGCTGAGGGTCCAGTCTCGATGCCAGAGACGCGACCACTGAAACTTGTCCCTGGTGGGTCGTCCGCACCAATAGTATCCAAAACAGTATTATTATTGTTGATGGGAACGGCCACAGCTGTACTCTGTTTTTTCTGTCTACTCCCTTCTCTCTCCTGACATTCACACACTTACCTGTCCCCTGACTTTTTGGGATTGAGTGTCTCCCTGACTCTCCGATCTATTACTGCCTCTGCCTCCCGAATGATCCGAAGTTCTTCCTGTCATAATGGGGGGCATTGGGAGTGGACCCAAATCCAAGACACAGACACTGACGTACCAGGAACAGTACTAGCCGTGAGAAGGAAGCAAGGAAAGTGAGGAAGAATGTACACAGGACATGGCACCGGCCCCGGATAAGAAAAGGACCCGGACCTGGGCTGGAAACTGATTACGATAGGGAACCAGGGCATGGGACAGGGAACTAGGAGCCTGGGCCTGGACTCCGAGCCAGAGAATGGGCAAGGACCCAGAATCTGGGTCATGAGTCTGGCTGGAAATTCAGAACCAGTCGTGGAAATGACGAGGTTACAGAACGAGTACGAGAGACTCCTGGACGGGAAAAGGGAACTTCAGCAGAGGGCACAGCTGTGTTGTGCTGGGCGAGGCACATGGACATGACGAGAACCCAGAGCCTTGGTCGAGAGAGAGAAACAGGACTGGATGTTGAACTCCTGGATTGGGAACTCCAGAACAGGACGAGGGAATCCCAGCAGCGAGCTGGACAAGGTAATCCAATGCTGAGCGAGCCACATGGATATGAAGAGGACACAGAGACTAAGGAGAGACAGGGAGATGGAACAACGAGCCGGGACCCCTCCTTGCTAACTGGACGTAGAGTGGACGTATTACACAGAACACCAAACACGACGAGACAGTTCCCAACGCTAGGTAGCGGTAAAACGGCCGGACCTACCTAGCGAATGTGTGGACATGGACAGACAGTTCCAAACAGGTCGAGGCTCCAGACACAGGCGAGGCGAAGCAACGCTCCAGGCAGAGCCAAGGCGGGGCGAGGCAAGTCTCCAACCAGAGGCAAATCGAGGCGAGGTAGGTTCCAGGGAGAGACAAGGCGAGGCTACAGCCAAAAATGTGAAGGGAAGGGGTACAGGCAGTGGGTTTGCACAGGAACAATCCAGCAGACCAAGGCTGAATGCTGAAGCTATTTATGAGGCCGGACCAAACAAGTATCCGCTGTATCAACAGAAGCTGGGGATACCCGGAAAACCTGGAATAAGGAGCTCGGACTGAACCGCCAACAGTAATGCGGATTACACGGACCGGACCATGACAGATCCAGTCCCAACTCCAGTTCCCTAACTCAATTTAACAGCAGTCGAAGCTGGATGCACCTTTTATAGGTGTAGACATCAGAGACAATTGTGCTGTCCCTGACTTAGCACATCCTACAATTGAAGCACTTAATTAATGAATCTTTCTGGCATTACCTCAGTGGGAGCAAGCTCATCCTCCGCCTCTTCTCGCAGAAGCTTCTCGAGCCAGAGCCTCAAAACTCCAGTCTTTCATTGGACCACTCACTGACTGGTCGCTCTCCTGTCTGGGCCGATTTGACGCGGAGCTGTAGAAATATTGATGGATTACATGGCAATAATTTAGGGGCCCCTATGTTGGATTGCGCCATATATCTCCACGCCATCGAAATCAACCTATCGTGGCGGGTACACTTAGGATGCTACCCTCGGCAGTTTTTTTTTTTTGTTTAATTTAAGAAGGTAACACAGAAACGAATAGAATATGGATTTCGAGTTTTGGAGGAATACCGAGTCAGTTCATGTCTTATTGTTACGAAACTCTCAGTGAGAGAACATCTATAGCGAGAACTTAATACGTGGAAATACTGCAGCAGTAGCAGTCTCTAAGGGATGGAGACAGAGATGAGAGTAACGATGGAGGTGATAATACAATCAGCACACGCACAAACACAATGTGTACAGAAGGCGAGAGAGGATGAGAAAGGGTAAATAATGGAAAAGCGGAAACTACAAACAGATACGTAACAGAGAAAGAAAAAAAAAAACGGCGAGACAAACCAAGAAAACGACAGGTTGATTGAGTGGCCAGAAACAGAGGCAGGGAGAGTGAAGGAGAAGAGAGCGAATAGGGAGACATGGAGAAAGAGAGGATCTGTAATAAATACAAAAGAGAAAATAACAAAACGACACACATAGCAAGAAATAAGAAAGAGAAAATAGAAAATTGGGAGATTTTGCTGGCAAGAGGAAGGCAGAGACCTAGAGTATAAAAGATAACAAAAGTGTTAGAGAAAGAAAGAGAGTAGAAGTAACCAGTAAGATATACAGGGATATTGACGAAGGTAGAAATTGAGAGGTTGAAAGAGAGTTTGAACGATATGGAGAGAAAGTGAAGGAGTAAAAGCTGATTTATACTTGTGCGTCGCATCGACGCCGTAGGTATCGCGTACCTACGCTGTACACTACGCTGTAGGGTGACGGGATCCTCTTCAGAAATTTTACTCAAGCTACGCCGCGACGCAGACCGCGGCAACTGCGATTGGTATGCTTGGTAGCATCGCATTTCCTACAACGCATTTCCCGCTGCTACTTCTCCGGCATGTTCGTACACCGATGAGAAATAGATGAACCTCATTGTCAAATCTACTTGCCGAAATGCGAAAATGTTTGAAATCCATTTCCTTGCCCATGTCTGTCAAGACAGTGGAATATAAACCCCACCGCCAACTAGCATTTTAGCGTACACCAACCTATGCTCGCTCCGACGACAAGCGACGCAGAAGTGAAAATCAGGGTTATGGCTTAAGCTCCGGTGTAGCCAGTTCGCACAAGTATAACTATTTACCAAAAGCATTCATTCATTGTGCTCCTTACAGTTTAATTTGGTTGTGCTGTCGGCTGAGACACTGTAAAATGGGCAATCTTTGTACCGTGAAGCTCATGCACTCCTGGGTTGGCGATGATTCTGGTGTCGTTGATCAGCGAGGAGCAAGAAGCGTACCCGCCGCAATACGTTGAGTCAGTCACGTTTCGGCTAAATTAATCGTTGAAAGAGGACAAACAAAGCATTGAAATATACATACCTCAAAGGACATGCTACATTTCTTTCAGCATCCTGAGATATGTCTGACATATCGGTTGCAATATGCCCAATATTCTCTAGAATGTCTGCGCAGATTTTACGCTGAGCTGTAGAAAGGCTGAGGATTACATGGGAAAAAAATAGGGGCCCCTCGGTCGTATTGCGCCGTGTATCTCCACGCCATCGAACTCAACCTATTGTGGCGGGTACAGTCAAAACGCTACCCTGGGTGTTGCTAAGCTCTCTTGGGGCTGAAACTGCAGCAGATAGGGAAGGCAGGAATGACAGGGTGTTAGGACACACAGAACGACACACAAACACAAACACACACACACACACACACACACACACACACACACACACACACACACACACACACACACACACACACACACACACACACACACATAGACAAACATACACGCACGTGCAAGCGCGAACTCTAATTACAGTAATCATACAGATACAGACACCGATGCACCAAGAATGCAGCAACGGCAAGTGTGGAAGGATTGAAACCAAGAAGCAGAGGTAATTATATAATATTTTACGGAAAATAGCTCCATGATACAGAACTGCATTTCTTCAGAGACGTGGTCAATTTATTTCAGCATTTTTTAGTCTCTTTGGAAAATCCCGAGATATGTGCAATGTAGTACATGTGTCAGAAAACGTCCTTCGTCTGAGATGTGCCCTTGCAGTTATCGGTGTTTTGTTGAAAGTTGATAGGAAGTTCTCTTTTAGTATTTCCACCGTATAACTCTTTGGCATATCGATAGACTGTACCACGGGGGAAAATAAAAAAGAGTTTTCGAAAGCTGCAGGCTTATGAGTTCAGAGGGAAGTTTCAGTCAGGCAACGTGGTGTGACGCTCTTCCCTTAACTTACATGGACCCGTCGCAACTGCGGCAATAGGAGGAGCATATATCAACAGGCCACGTTCCCATTGGGTGTTTTTCACTTCCTGCCCATTATACCACTTAAACAGTAGAATCGGAACGTCCTGAATCCTGGCGACAATTTATTGAGGAGAAAATCATTCAACTCATTCTTTATAAAAATAATGTGGAGGTTCGTCATCTGGATTGTGTGCGGAGCCTGGTTAACTGGTTTGTACGCAGCTAACAACACAGAAGTCTTCTTGAAAATGAATTCTGAAAAAAATGAATAAAACATTTAATGCTTTGAAATTTGTTTTTGTTGTTTTTAGATACGAGTCATGGACACTCTGTCACTCAAACAATGCCACCTGAAGTGAAGACCGAAAAAATGACTGTGACATTCAGCTGCACATATGATACCACATGGGACAGCTATTATTTATATTTGTACCGACAAAGGACAGGACAAAGCCTTGAGTTCGTACTGTACAGAACTTCCTGGGGATCTGATGATAAAGCTGACTTTGCCAAAAGACGTTTCCAAGACTCTCTGGAAAACGGAAGAAAACTATTTACTGTCACAATCTCAGGGTTACAAAAAAGCGACTCTGCCGTTTACTACTGTGCCCTAAGTCGCACAGTGATGCATTATATTTCAATGCTCATACAAAAATTAATTTACAGTAGATTCCATGCTTTGATCGTTGCACCTAAATATATTTGTACACTCCTTTACTGATTGTGGTTTCCAGCCACTAAGAGTACCTGTTGAAGTTTCCCTTGCCTTCGTCTCTGAAGACTCAGCAATGGTGTAACCGCACCGCTCTTTCCAAAGCCGCAGTGAGATCTATAGCGTCTGCTATCTCATTTATTTTGTGAAATATACGTTAACATGGAAGGGAAATATGAGCGTTGAAATTCAAACTGCAACCTCTCGGGGGGGGGGAGGAGGGGGAGGGGTTTTTTTTTTGTGTGTGTGTGTGTGTGTGTGTGTGTGCAGTAAGAGAGATGGAGAGACTATGTACATGTGCATACTTGTTTGGGAGATAATGACATAGAGACAAATCTGATGGATGTTTCCCTTGTTTAGCATCCGCTGAGGTTTTGGTGCAGAGAGTGTCAGTCTTGCCTAGTTGATCTCTCTCTCTCTCTCTCTCTCTCTCTCTCTCTCTCTCTCTCTCTCTCTCTCTCTCTCTCTCTCTCTCTCTCTCTCTCTCTCACGCCCTCTCTCTCTCTCTCTCTCTCTCTCTCTCTCTCTCTCTCTCTCTCTCTCTCTCTCTCTCTCTCTCTCTCTCTCTCTGTCTTTCCTAATTGAGCTCTTGCTCTGTCCTCCAGCCTTATCTATCTTGGCGGAGGTTAGTATTTTGGAGGCAGGCAATGCCGATCTGGAGGCTATCTGGCTTCCAACCTGCTGTGTGTTATGCCAAGTCGTTCACCAGCTGGTCTAGTGGTTTCCTTCATGTTATTACTGGCAATCTTCGGGCATCATCCTGTATCAATATCATTGTTGGCGTCTGGGCTAGTGGTATTTATGATTGGAATGTTTTGATTAACCACTACAGAGCCACCCTGTCCGCTGACGGGTCGTCTCTGGGCCAGTCAGTGTTGCGACAAGTTAGGTTATTCTCCACAAATGCGTCGGTTGTTAGATCTGTGTATAGATTTTCTTAATGTAGCTCTCTGTTATCCCTCAGGGAAATCAAATAAAGACACATTGGCGCCCTTACCTTTTCCTGAATGTTTAAGGTTGGTTTTGGTACCATGAAAGTTGTGAGAGGCGTGCGCCACGGCGACTTGAACTGCTTTCAGTTTCCACTGCTACTGTGCCAAAGCACTCAATGGTGTGAGTAGACCGTGTCGCCCAAAAGTCAATCGCCATCTCCTTTGTTTTAGTGACTTTTATGAATACATTAATTCCCTGAATCCCAGTTGCAGGCTCTTGCACCTCCTCTCTATAGGCTCTCTCATGATGTCTGGTGAAGAACCACACTGTTGCCGTGTCTTCGACGGACTTGACTATATTTTTGTTCAGGGTATTGGCTGTGTGGCCGTTTGTGAACCGAGCTTACAGCAGTGGGTCAGCACACAGTTGTAGGTGGCATCCGTGTTAAGGATGCTGCAGATGCTGAAACGTTTTGTATCTTTTTTACATGTATTTTTTGATTAGGACTTACAGCATCATTTTTTACAGTTTTGCAATAGTATACATAGAACGAACAGTAGGGAAGTTCTGAAAACGGGCTGTGCGAAAATGGCGTTCAATACCAAACCGAAGTCTGGAAACAACATTATTACAAAAATGACCCTCTTTTAAAAACGTGATGTGGCCAGGGGCATGTTAGGTATAATGGCATTTGTGCAAAACAAAGTTATGTGAACTTGTTTATCTGGCAATATGAATGTGAGCTCTGTACAACCTAAAAAAAATCAAAGCTCCGGTGGCGGTAGACACTGCTGCAGACTCTCCATGACAACATGTAAATAAACTCTTAAAACGCAACTGGTGTTCTTAGCTCGTGATGGCACGATATTATGCTTCATAAACTTGTATCCCTCTGTCAAATTTCCTCTCAAATATCTAAGTTCTGAAGAATAATGTTCTAACTTATCCATCCTTAACTCATAACACGGGTCTGCCATCCGGACACTTCCTTATAAATATTTTTGGCACCATTTCAACCTTACCTACACCTTCCGTGTAGATAGCGGACAAGAACTGCAGAATTATTCCTCACCAACGCCTTATACACCTTTAACGCTCTACTCCACTCCTGTACCATACATTATGTTTTTTGAAATATAAATGTATGTTTATGAACATAAAGAACATTATGTTCTTTAAGTCCCAATCTATCTGCGATAGAAATTTCAAAGAAGTAAGAACCTATGACCTCAGATTCCTTTCTTTTGTTTCAAACACATTCCTCTGTTTCCTTCCATTTACAGTGTAAGATTAATCTGGTTGGGGCAGAGGAACACAATGCCAATTTTCTTACCAGGTTTTCAGCTGATCCTGGTATCTCCACAATCCAAGATAATCCATGTTGTCTATTAGACCTCAAGGTCTGTCCAGTTAAATACATTGACAACCGGATCGAAAATATAAATTACGCACAACACCCCTGTGATACTCCAGTAGTCGCAGGGTCCCATCAGAGAGACAACATCTACTCTCACTTTGTAGATTCTCTCACAAAGCCAATGCCTTATACAACTTAATACGACTGAAGCTTCTTGACAGACCTCCAGGTGGGATCTTGTCAACGACCTTGCTAAAGACAATGCAGACAACATCCATTGCCATGCCTTCATAAATATTTCTGGGTTTTTGTTATGAAAAAAATAGATAAGATTGGTGGGACACGACCTCCCAAGAACGACGACTGCTTGCGTATCCCATATCGGTTGTGTCTGTCCAAATACTTATGTATCCAGACACATGGAAAACTCCCCAAGTTAGAGCGATTCTGTCATTCAAAATAACGGATAGTGCCCAGTGTAGCCAAAACAATTCAAGGCGATTGGAGTCAGTGCTACCTGGATGAGGTTTAGTCGTTCAGTTTCAAAGTTTAGAGCTCTTTGCGATTGGGATGATGGCGGATGTTCCGAAATCTGAGTAAGTGAAGTTTTGGAGAAGTCTGTAAAGATGTCAGTGAGCAGATGTGCAGACACCCTGAATACTTGACCTGAGATGTGTTCTGTCTTGTCTTTTAAATGAGAGAGTGTGATAACTGTTAGATTTCATCTCATGTCAGCTGGTGTTGCAGAAGTGAAGGCAGTGTTGTGCGCTTTTAATATGGAACGTGCACCTATGTTCACGCACATAGATTAGCGTGATAAGCAAGTGAGGTGACGAAAAGGGCTATTTATGGGAGACTGAAACGGGGAATGGATTTGCAGTAAACGGAACGTGGAGCAAATAACAGATAATTTGAGAAATCCATGTTTATGCCATCATATTAGGCGCTACCCAAACAGAATTTGGGTATTGTCTCAGGATACAGAATAAGAGGGCATGGACGCCATGTTCAAAGGGATTTGGTAATTAACTTAAAGTGGCTGAGCTTCTCTGAAATATTCCCTGTTGGAAACAGAGCGAATTAGCACGATAAAGTGCACCAAAACCTATGTCGAGTGTCCCAGATGTTGTACATACCGTATCAGAAACGCTGCATATAGGGAATGAGACAACATTTGAAAGAACAATGGAGGAAACTTACACCTTTCTGGCACAGAGGAATTGGTCCGCTATTTCATGATAACAGATCTATTTTTCTTCCCATTCACAAGTAGATTTCTTATTCCCGTATCCCTATTACCCAGACCAAACAAGAATCCGTCAAACTCTGCCTTAAATATAGGTACAGATTTGGCCTAAGCAGCTATCTGTTGCAAAGAATTCCACAGGTTCTCCTCTCTTGGGCCAAAGAAAGCCATCCACATGTCCGTTATAAAAGGACGCCCATGTATTTGACCCTCTTTGGCATTTCGACATTTGACTAATAATCTCATTTTATTATTAGATCCAGCCTGCTCTTGGGAAGCCAATTCTGAATCCACATAGCCATGTTTCATTCGATGCACTTCTTTACAGTTGACGATACATTTATGAATGTTCTCCCAACTTTTTAACATTATCTATACCCACCGCATACTCAACAAGCATTGATGCACAGATCACACTGATAAAATATAGCTATTTGCCCCTGTGCATGTTTGAATATCGAAAATCACCCCCACCAATACTTTTGAGCTGACGGCATGCTGCCTCTCCTGACAAGGGAGATTGTCAACATCTTTGTAAGCCTTTCCTGCACCTTCTTCACCCAACTGCCTCCATCTAGACCTTTGGTGAAAAGCGCTGTTTTCCTGGATGTAGCGACAGATTTGAATGGGCAGAAAAGAAGCGATATGCGTTGCATGCTACCAGCGAATTCGATACCGTCGAAAGAAATTCTTCCTCATCTTTTAAAAGAACACCATTTAATCTGAGGTGGCGTCTTCTGTTCTTAGTTTCTCCGAGCAAGGGAAGCATCTTCTCCATACTCGCTATATCAAGGCTTTCGCCTTTGGATAGATTTCAATGTCATCATTAATCGTCCATCCGACTTCCTGTGACAATGCACACAGAATCATTAAAAGCTCCTCACATGCCAAGCTTTTTTAAAGCTGGAATGATTTTTTGTGAACGTGTCTGAACTTTCTGCAGTTTCAGCCCATAAATTCCATACTAAGATACGGGGCCTAAAGCTGCTCTTAAGACTCCAATTGAGGCTTCAGCAGTTTATGTAGTCTCAAAATTACAGCCTTTTTAAAAAAATATTCTAGACCTATTGAAATGAATGTTAACATCGCAGTTGCCTTCCTATCTCAGATTCAACCTGCATATTAAACATCAGGGAATCGGGCATAATCACTCCCTAATTCCTTTATCTAAATGTTTGACTTCTACTGTCTATCCATTTGGTAAATTGTCAAAACTTTGCTTTCCCTTACGATTCCCCACACTGTATTCTACTTGCCCTTCTGTGTCCTTTCTACTAACCTGGCTAAGTCCATCTGTAGCCTCCCTGCGTTCTCAAAATGTTCAGTGGTGGAGGCGGATATAGTACGATCTTTAAATAACTTTTTGATAGGTACATGGAGCTTACAAAACTAGAGAGCTGTGCGGTTGCGGAATTCTGGGCAGTTTCTACTGTAGATTTCACGTTCGGCACAACATTGTAGGCCGAAGGAACTGAAATGTGCGTCAGCCTCTATGGTCTATGTTATACGTGGATAGACTTTTGCCATTGAGAGTCGGGGAAATTGAAACAAGAGGACATGAGTCGTGGATGGAAAAATAAACTCAATTTTATTTGGCGTCTTTGTCAATGTGGCTCGTTGGCTTCTGCTGTAAGACGCTGGACTGCAGCATTAGAAGTCCTCCTTGGCAGTCTTCGCACGTCTGTACTCCCAACAAATCCCTGAAGTTCAGATTCCTCTCCCAACTAAACCCAGATATTCTGCATCCTGCATGATATACTGCCAACGGCAATCGCCTGTTTGCAAGAAATACAAATCGTATACTACACACAGTTTTTTAGACATCCGTTGGTCTGCTGAGACCATGGATTTGCGCGTTGGAAGGCTTCCAGGACGTAAGCCTGTATGGGAGACCGGCAGCTGCCCAAGCTGCAAGCCTTCTCCTCTCCACGCCACCGATGTTGTACAAGGAAAGGGCACTAGGACCCAACAGCTTGGCACCGGTGTCGTCGCAAGGCAATGTATTGTTAAGTGCCTTGCTCAAGGACACAACACGTTGCCTCGAACCAATGAGCTTCAGATCACTAGACCGATGCTTTATCCACTAGGCCACATGCAGTTACAAAGAAATATCTTAATGAATGTTAACTGAAATAAATCTTTATGAAATAAAAGAAAGGAAGATAATTGCATATTTTGCACTTAGTTTGGAGCTCATCTCAAACATCTCTGTCATTCCCGAACTATATATTCGTCTGCGTGAACGCACAACACACTTTCTGATTATTGATCGACATCGATCTGATAGGAACGGTCTCCCACACGATTACTTGACCTTCATCCTTGACACATCTTACCTGCACAAAGCACCTTTTGCAGCAGGGAAGCCGTGTGCAACCATCTCCCTCTTGTCTTATCCCAGCTTCCGCAAAATACAAGCCCCGCACCCACCGAAGTCCTCATAAAAACCTTCCGCCCGCGTTCTCCAGAAACTATCCCATTTCCACCATCATGACTCAATGGCACCACTTTACTAAGTTGAAAAGCAAAGACCCTTATCTCCAGTACAAACCCAATATAAGCTGAAAACAGAATCAGACAGCTTTTACAGAAATGTAAAAAATAAATCCCCGCGGTATTCAAGTAAAAATCTTAAACGGGGTGTTACACTCTGTCCCTACCAAAGTGCCGTGTTCTCAGGACTTTGGAACTTGTCAACCCATGATTAATAACACAGTTTTTAACGGACTCTTGTGATGTCAGGACCTCCAATATATTTGTGAATGCTAGTGACATATCATACTAGGGGGAAAGATACAAAGCTGAATTTCACCCCCCCCCCCCCAATTTCAGCTCTTCCAGCTTCAAGCACCACGTCGTACACTTCCTGTCTACAAGACTGGGCTTTCCCTGTCTATAATACGTGACTTCCGCCAGCACAGATCGTTC